>NC_088629.1:5000-292486 GCF_036013475.1 Columba livia | reverse complement strand
CCTGTTCCCTGAGGAGAAGGCAGCCAGAGCAGTGCTTGGGAGAGCCTGGCAGTGGCAGAGCTTTTATAGCGGCCCTGCTGTGGCTCAGCACGGCTGGGCCAATCAGCAGAGGCAGCACTCCTCCTTCCTCCACCTATGGGGCTGGCCGCCTCCTGCCCCTCCCTGAGTCAGCATCCCCTTGCCAGACCAGCACATACCGCTTGCCAGGCTTTCGAGCCCTTTGTGCGCTAAACGACAGCACGCATCCCCCTGCTAGGGGATGTAAAAGAAAGGCAGGAGATGGCCGTGCTGCTGCAGCTCCTTGCGGCCTGACTGCTGCTCTGCTGCAGGGAAACCTCTGCCCTGTGCCCACAGCCAGGCTCTGCTGTGAATCGAGCCGGTGGCCAGGGCGAGCGGGGCCAGCCCAGCCAAGGGCTGCTGGGGCTTTGGCGTCAGCCGGCGCTGCCAGCTGCCCAGCACCCCGAGGGCAGCCCCTGCCCAGCACCATCGCCCAGCAACGGGCTTCCCAGGAGACTTGCAAGGCGCCCGCGGGGCTGGGGCAGGCCTGGAGTGAGCCTGTGCCGCTTCAGCACGGCTCGGGGCCTGTGCTCCTTGCAACACGCGCGTTGCGGAAGAGCACAAGGGGGTCTTGCTCCCCAGACTTGCAGAGGTCCACGGCCAAGGCCTGCAGGCAGATGGAGGCCGGCTGTGTTGGGGCTGGCGAGTGATACATCGTGCTGAGCAGGCAGTGCCCGAGAGGAGTGCCTTTGATTTGGCGTTTCGTAACCTCGCGCCTCTGTAGATAATAGCTCCATGGTGCACGTCATGCGGTCGCTGGCGTGCGGGAGACCCTGGTCTTCCCTGTGGCTCTGCGAAGCAGACACGGGGCCACGCCGAGAGACCAAGCCCTTGCAGAAGAGCTATGGCACGCAGGGCGCTTGCAGTCAGCCTTTGTCACGCCGTGTGCCCTCTTTCACACCGAGATAATGAAAAGACAGTGGGGCTAATTGGGCCCGTGAGGTGGCAGCTGGCAAGCGTCTGAGTGGGGTAATTGCAGGGGCTGATAGAGCGGGTTGGGGTCTAGAGAGGAAACGACATCAGCAAAACAGCCCCGTGCCACGCAGGGAGAAGGCAGGGGCTCGGCCAGCGCAGGACACGTGCCTCCAGTGCGGCCAGCTCCTCCCCCCACTCTCTGGTGTGGCATAAAAGCGCTGCCCTCGCTGGGCACGGGCATCCGCTGCTCCTGCCTCGATCTGCTCAGGAAAAGGGTAGGTGGGTGCCTGCAGGTGTCTGCCTCCTGCCGCCGGGGCCGCTGTGGGGTATCCCTGGCCAGGAGAGCACTGCCAGCAGCGGGCGTGCTGGCAGCCGCCTTGGACGGCCAGGCTGGGCTGAGCCACGCCGCGAGGAGGAAGGAGCCCCGTGCCAGGCCACGCAGAGCCGGGCCCTGCACAGGCTCTCTGCGAGGGCTCGTCTGCCCTCTCTTTGCAGAGAGAGATGGCAAGGAGAGGGCTACAGAGAGCAGGGCGCTGAGGGGGCTGGCTGGGCAAAGGGCAAACAGTGGGCAGCGCGGCAAGGGGGTGGCCCTGGTCCCTCCAGCTCCAGGACAGCCAAGGGAACAGGGCAGTGCTGAGCCGGGGGAGTCTTCTCCGCATGCATGACAGCTGTCCTTGGGGCCGTGTCTTTCAGGCTCATCACTCTCGCACAAAGATGTCTTGCTCCGACCTGTGCCCAGCACCAACCAGCGTGGCCGTCCCCCAGCCCATCGCTGACAGCTGCAACGAGCTGTGCGCCCGGCAGTGCCCCGACTCGACGGCCTTCATCCAGCCGCCCCCCGTCGTCGTCACCTTCCCCGGCCCCATCCTCACGTCCTTCCCCAGCAAGCCGTGGTGGGCTCCTCTGGAGCGCCCGCCTTTGGGGGCTCCCTGGGGCTGGGGGGCCTCTACGGTGCCGGGGCCACCCAGGGCGCCGGGGGCCTCTGCACCTTTGGCAGACCCTCCTACGCTTCTCCCGCCTGCAGCCCTTACGTCTTGCCCCGCTACAGCAGGAGGCTGTGGGACAACTGTGGGCCCTGCTAGACCCAGCCCCGGAGCCCCCTTGATTCCTGGGCCACCTGGGCCTCACGCCTCCTCTCCTTTCCTGCCTCTCTCCATGCCGCCTCTCCTCCTCGCCCCGTCCCTTGCCCAGATGCGCAGCTCTGCCATCGTCCCTCAGGGCACTCGTTACTCTCTGCACTGGCCGCCACCTGGGATAGGAAGCCTGAAGGAACAGCTCTCTTGAAGCCTCCAGGGACAACCTGCCTGCCTCTGCCTTCAGTGTCTTTCTCCAGTGGTTCCTTTCCTGCACTGCAATAAAACAAGCTTGCATCAACACCTGCCTCTCCTCCTTTTCTTTCCGAGCCCGGTGTGGGCTGCAGGGCTCCCCTGGCCATGCACGTGACCCCCGCCAGCCAGACCAGGGCAATCTCTCAGCCACAACGGTACCAGGCTGAGCTCATTTTGAGACACCCCACAACCTCGGCAGCTCTGGCCACACATGGTCCCGCAGTTGAGCTCCAAGAGTCCCTCCTGAATGCAGGCTGCTCCCCTGTCTGCGGGACACGTGGCATTTGCAGACGTCCGGTGTCAGCGCGCATGAGCCTGGCTGCCCCAGGGGCTGGCAGCCCCCCAGGGAAAATGCTTGCATGGGATCCAGCCACTTTGTTCCTCCGTGGCTCTGCTCCATGCCCTGGAGAGAAAGCAAACGGGAGGCTTCTCCTGCCTCTTCTTCCTCCCCTTCCCGCTCCCGTCCCTTTTCCTCTAGTTTTCTTCCTCTTCTCCTTCCCCTCCTCACAGCCAGCACAGACCAACACACTGGCTGCTCCTCCCTTTTCTGCTACAGACGTTCAGTCCCAGGAATCACAGCCTGATTCGTGTGGCAGGAGCTTCGCAGGGCATGTTGTCATGCTGCTGCCTCCAGCAGCCGCACCCAGGGCCGGCTGCCCAGCGCCGTGTCCAGTGAGCTTTCGCGTGTCTCTGAGGACGGGGAGTCCACAACCTCCTGGGGAAACCTGTGCAACTGCTCAGTCTCACTCACACGGAAAAAGTGGCCTGGCACGGTGAGGCAGAGCCTCCTGCCTTTCAGCTGGTGCCCACTGCCTCTTGTCCTGGCACTGGACACCTCAGAAAAGAGCCTGGCTCCATCTTCTCGATGCCTTCCCTTCAGGCACGTGTACAGCTTGGTGAGAAACGCTCTGAGGCTCCTCTTCACCGGGAGCCAAGGTCCCAGCTCTCTGCGGCTCTCCCCAGAGGAGACGTGAGAGTAGAACAGGGTCTTTCCGTTGGAAGGGACCTCGAAAGATCTTCTAGTCCAACAGCCTGACTTCTCGAGGGATGACCAAACTGTAAAGCAAATCATCAACGGCATTCTCTAAAAGCCTCTTAAACATCGAGAGGCCTGGGGCATTGACCACCTCTCTGGGAAGCCAGCTGCAGCTTCTGAGCACCCGCTCAGCCAAGAAATGTTTCCTCATGTCCAGTCTAAACCTTCCCTACTGCAGCTTTGAACAGTTCCCCTGTGTCCTATTGCTGGATCCCAGGGTGAAGAGAGCAGCATCTCCCTATCCAATTCTCCTCGTCACGAAGCTGTAGAGGGCAGTGAGGTTGCCCCTCAGCCTCCGTTTCTCCTGCTCTCCAGCAATCGACGGCCATTGCCCAAGTGTGGGCTTCACCACGGGGTCTTTGTCCAGCCTCCTCTGCGTGGGCACCCAGAGATGCTGCCGTGCTTCTGCGGAGCCCCAGAGCTGGAGGAGCTGCCGCTTCTCCCAGGCGCGAAAGGCCAGGCAAAGGAGTCCTGCCAGCACGTTTCCCGCTCCCTTCCCTCTGCCCTTTCCCCAGCTCCTGCCAGTCCCACCAAAAGGCTCTCGCTCCCCTGCCTGCTGCCTGCAACCTCCCTCTCCCAGCACCGCCCACCCCCACCTCTCTGGGCATCTCAGCACCAGCGTTGGCCCTCCATACGCGGAAGGGCACTTGCCCCCACGCTCTTTGCTACGTGGGACAAGGACGGAGGGAGACATGACTGGGATGCAGGAAAACTTTATTTTGCCCAGAGGATCAGCAGAGATCGTCAGAGAGATGGTGGACGAGACCCAGAGAGGCTGGCTGCCATGGGTGGCGGGAGGCAGGGGCATCTTCTCAAGAGCATGACTTCTTGCTCCAGATGCCCCCTTCGTGCAGCGTTGCAGCTCCCGAGGACGTGGTCCATCAGGCCCGCAGAGCCGTTGGGGTGCAGGTCCTAGCTCGTCTGACAGCTGGGAAGAGAGGGAGGAGAGCAGAGAGCAGGAGCAGGGGGCAGGGAAGGGCCGAGGCTGTGGGGCACTGCCAGCTGCCCAGGCATTGTCTGGGGCTGGGGATGCTCAGCACTCCTCAGTGCCCCGTGCCTGCCAGCTCAGCCCTGCGTGGCTGACGTTGGCCTTGGCGTCTGGACTGGGGGCAGCGCTGGGGGCTCTGGGGCTGGGTCTAGCAGGGCCCACAGTTGTCCCACAGCCTCCTGCTGTAGCGGGGCAAGACGTAAGGGCTGCAGGCGGGAGAAGCGTAGGAGGGTCTGCCAAAGGTGCAGAGGCCCCCGGAGCCCTGGGTGGCCCCAGCACCGTAGAGGCCCCCCAGCCCCAGGGAGCCCCCAAAGGCGGGCGCTCCGGAGGAGCCCACCACGGCTTGCTGGGGGAAGGAGCTGAGGATGGGGCCGGGGAAGGTGACGACGACGGGGGGTGGCTGGATGAGGGCCGTCGAGTCGGGGCACTGCCGGGCGCACAGCTCGTTGCAGCTGTCAGCGATGGGCTGGGGGACGGCCACGCTGGTTGGTGCTGGGCGCAGGTCGGAGCAAGACATCTTTGCGTGGGATCGAACGGTGCTCTGCAAGAGGGCAGAGATTGCAAGTGAGCAGCAGAGGGGAGCGCCCGAGGCGGACGGGCCGCAGCAGGGGGCCAGGAGGACAAGCGCTCGCAGACTTACCCTGTTCCCTGAGGAGAAGGCAGCCAGAGCAGTGCTTGGGAGAGCCTGGCAGTGGCAGAGCTTTTATAGCGGCCCTGCTGTGGCTCAGCACCGGCTGGGCCAATCAGCAGAGGCAGCACTCCCTCCTGCCTCCACCTATGGGGCTGGCCGCCTCCTGCCCCTCCCTGAGTCAGCATCCCCTTGCCAGACCAGCACATACCGCTTGCCAGGCTTTCGAGCCCTTTGTGCGCTAAACGACAGCACGCATCCCCCTGCTAGGGGATGTAGAAGGCAGGAGATGGCCGTGCTGCTGCAGCTCCTTGCGGCCTGACTGCTGCTCTGCTGCAGGGAAACCTCTGCCCTGTGCCCACAGCCAGGCTCTGCTGTGAATCGAGCCGGTGGCCAGGGCGAGCGGGGCCAGCCCAGCCAAGGGCTGCTGGGGCTTTGGCGTCAGCCGGCGCTGCCAGCTGCCCAGCACCCCGAGGGCAGCCCCTGCCCAGCACCATCGCCCAGCAACGGGCTTCCCAGGAGACTTGCAAGGCGCCCGCGGGGCTGGGGCAGGCCTGGAGTGAGCCTGTGCCGCTTCAGCACGGCTCGGGGCCTGTGCTCCTTGCAACACGCGCGTTGCGGAAGAGCACAAGGGGTCTTGCTCCCCCAGACTTGCAGAGGTCCACGGCCAAGGCCTGCAGGCAGATGGAGGCCGGCTGTGTTGGGCTGGCAAGTGATACATCGTGCTGAGCAGGCAGTGCCCGAGAGGAGTGCCTTTGATTTGGCGTTTCGTAACCTCGCGCCTCTGTAGATAATAGCTCCATGGTGCACGTCATGCGGTCGCTGGCGTGCGGGAGACCCTGGTCTTCCCTGTGGCTCTGCGAAGCAGACACGGGGCCACGCCGAGAGACCAAGCCCTTGCAGAAGAGCTATGGCACGCAGGGCGCTTGCAGTCAGCCTTTGTCACGCCGTGTGCCCTCTTTCACACCGAGATAATGAAAAGACAGTGGGGCTAATTGGGCCCGTGAGGTGGCAGCTGGCAAGCGTCTGAGTGGGGTAATTGCAGGGGCTGATAGAGCGGGTTGGGGCTAGAGAGGAAACGACATCAGCAAAACAGCCCCGTGCCACGCAGGGAGAAGGCAGGGGCTCGGCCAGCGCAGGACACGTGCCTCCAGTGCGGCCAGCTCCTCCCCCCACTCTCTGGTGTGGCATAAAAGCGCTGCCCTCGCTGGGCACGGGCATCCGCTGCTCCTGCCTCGATCTGCTCAGGAAAAGGGTAGGTGGGTGCCTGCAGGTGTCTGCCTCCTGCCGCCGGGGCCGCTGTGGGGTATCCCTGGCCAGGAGAGCACTGCCAGCAGCGGGCGTGCTGGCAGCCGCCTTGGACGGCCAGGCTGGGCTGAGCCACGCCGCGAGGAGGAAGGAGCCCCGTGGCCAGGCCACGCAGAGCCGGGCCCTGCACAGGCTCTCTGCGAGGGCTCGTCTGCCCTCTGTTTGCAGAGAGAGATGGCAAGGAGAGGGCTACAGAGAGCAGGGCGCTGAGGGGGGCTGGCTGGGCAAAGGGCAAACAGTGGGCAGCGCGGCAAGGGGGTGGCCCTGGTCCCTCCAGCTCCAGGACAGCCAAGGGAACAGGGCAGTGCTGAGCCGGGGAGTCTTCTCCGCATGCATGACAGCTGTCCTTGGGGCCGTGTCTTTCAGGCTCATCACTCTCGCACAAAGATGTCTTGCTCCGACCTGCGCCCAGCACCAACCAGCGTGGCCGTCCCCCAGCCCATCGCTGACAGCTGCAACGAGCTGTGCGCCCGGCAGTGCCCCGACTCGACGGCCTTCATCCAGCCGCCCCCCGTCGTCGTCACCTTCCCCGGCCCCATCCTCACGTCCTTCCCCCAGCAAGCCGTGGTGGGCTCCTCTGGAGCGCCCGCCTTTGGGGGCTCCCTGGGGCTGGGGGGCCTCTACGGTGCCGGGGCCACCCAGGGCGCCGGGGGCCTCTGCACCTTTGGCAGACCCTCCTACGCTTCTCCCGCCTGCAGCCCTTACGTCTTGCCCCGCTACAGCAGGAGGCTGTGGGACAACTGTGGGCCCTGCTAGACCCAGCCCCGGAGCCCCCTTGGTTCCTGGGCCACCTGGGCCTCACGCCTCCTCTCCTTTCCTGCCTCTCTCCATGCCGCCTCTCCTCCTCGCCCCGTCCCTTGCCCAGATGCGCAGCTCTGCCATCGTCCCTCAGGGCACTCGTTACTCTCTGCACTGGCCGCCACCTGGGATAGGAAGCCTGAAGGAACAGCTCTCTTGAAGCCTCCAGGGACAACCTGCCTGCCTCTGCCTTCAGTGTCTTTCTCCAGTGCTTCCTTTCCTGCACTGCAATAAAACAAGCTTGCATCCAACACCTGCCTCTCCTCCTTTTCTTTCCGAGCCCGGTGTGGGCTGCAGGGCTCCCCTGGCCATGCACGTGACCCCCGCCAGCCAGACCAGGGCAATCTCTCAGCCACAACGGTACCAGGCTGAGCTCATTTTGAGACACCCCACAACCTCGGCAGCTCTGGCCACACATGGTCCCGCAGTTGAGCTCCAAGAGTCCCTCCTGAATGCAGGCTGCTCCCCTGTCTGCGGGACACGTGGCATTTGCAGACGTCCGGTGTCAGCGCGCATGAGCCTGGCTGCCCCAGGGGCTGGCAGCCCCCCAGGGAAAATGCTTGCATGGGATCCAGCCACTTTGTTCCTCCGTGACTCTGCTCCATGCCCTGGAGAGAAAGCAAACGGGAGGCTTCTCCTGCCTCTTCTTCCTCCCCTTCCCGCTCCCGTCCCTTTTCCTCTAGTTTTCTTCCTCTTCTCCTTCCCCTCCTCACAGCCAGCACAGACCAACACACTGGCTGCTCCTCCCTTTTCTGCTACAGACGTTCAGTCCCAGGAATCACAGCCTGATTCGTGTGGCAGGAGCTTCGCAGGGCATGTTGTCATGCTGCTGCCTCCAGCAGCCGCACCCAGGGCCGGCTGCCCAGCGCCGTGTCCAGTGAGCTTTCGCGTGTCTCTGAGGACGGGGAGTCCACAACCTCCTGGGGAAACCTGTGCAACTGCTCAGTCTCACTCACACGGAAAAAGTGGCCTGGCACGGTGAGGCAGAGCCTCCTGCCTTTCAGCTGGTGCCCACTGCCTCTTGTCCTGGCACTGGACACCTCAGAAAAGAGCCTGGCTCCATCTTCTCGATGCCTTCCCTTCAGGCATGTGTACAGCTTGGTGAGAAACGCTCTGAGGCTCCTCTTCACCGGGAGCCAAGGTCCCAGCTCTCTGCGGCTCTCCCCAGAGGAGACGTGAGAGTAGAACAGGGTCTTTCCGTTGGAAGGGACCTCGAAAGATCTTCTAGTCCAACAGCCTGACTTCTCGAGGGATGACCAAACTGTAAAGCAAATCATCAACGGCATTCTCTAAAAGCCTCTTAAACATCGAGAGGCCTGGGGCATTGACCACCTCTCTGGGAAGCCAGCTGCAGCTTCTGAGCACCCGCTCAGCCAAGAAATGTTTCCTCATGTCCAGTCTAAACCTTCCCTACTGCAGCTTTGAACAGTTCCCCTGTGTCCTATTGCTGGATCCCAGGGTGAAGAGAGCAGCATCTCCCTATCCAATTCTCCTCGTCACGAAGCTGTAGAGGGCAGTGAGGTTGCCCCTCAGCCTCCGTTTCTCCTGCTCTCCAGCAATCGACGGCCATTGCCCAAGTGTGGGCTTCACCACGGGGTCTTTGTCCAGCCTCCTCTGCGTGGGCACCCGGAGATGCTGCCGTGCTTCTGCGGAGCCCCAGAGCTGGAGGAGCTGCCGCTTCTCCCAGGCGCGAAAGGCCAGGCAAAGGAGTCCTGCCAGCACGTTTCCCGCTCCCTTCCCTCTGCCCTTTCCCCAGCTCCTGCCAGTCCCACCAAAAGGCTCTCGCTCCCCTGCCTGCTGCCTGCAACCTCCCTCTCCCAGCACCGCCCACCCCCACCTCTCTGGGCATCTCAGCACCAGCGTTGGCCCTCCATACGCGGAAGGGCACTTGCCCCCACGCTCTTTGCTACGTGGGACAAGGACGGAGGGAGACATGACTGGGATGCAGGAAAACTTTATTTTGCCCAGAGGATCAGCAGAGATCGTCAGAGAGATGGTGGACGAGACCCAGAGAGGCTGGCTGCCATGGGTGGCGGGAGGCAGGGGCATCTTCTCAAGAGCATGACTTCTTGCTCCAGATGCCCCCTTCGTGCAGCGTTGCAGCTCCCGAGGACGTGGTCCATCAGGCCCGCAGAGCCGTTGGGGTGCAGGTCCTAGCTCGTCTGACAGCTGGGAAGAGAGGGAGGAGAGCAGAGAGCAGGAGCAGGGGGCAGGGAAGGGCCGAGGCTGTGGGGCACTGCCAGCTGCCCAGGCATTGTCTGGGGCTGGGGATGCTCAGCACTCCTCAGTGCCCCGTGCCTGCCAGCTCAGCCCTGCGTGGCTGACGTTGGCCTTGGCGTCTGGACTGGGGGCAGCGCCGGGGGCTCTGGGGCTGGGTCTAGCAGGGCCCACAGTTGTCCCACAGCCTCCTGCTGTAGCGGGGCAAGACGTAAGGGCTGCAGGCGGGAGAAGCGTAGGAGGGTCTGCCAAAGGTGCAGAGGCCCCCGGAGCCCTGGGTGGCCCCAGCACCGTAGAGGCCCCCCAGCCCCAGGGAGCCCCCAAAGGCGGGCGCTCCGGAGGAGCCCACCACGGCTTGCTGGGGGAAGGAGCTGAGGATGGGGCCGGGGAAGGTGACGACGACGGGGGGTGGCTGGATGAGGGCCGTCGAGTCGGGGCACTGCCGGGCGCACAGCTCGTTGCAGCTGTCAGCGATGGGCTGGGGGACGGCCACGCTGGTTGGTGCTGGGCGCAGGTCGGAGCAAGACATCTTTGCGTGGGATCGAACGGTGCTCTGCAAGAGGGCAGAGATTGCAAGTGAGCAGCAGAGGGGAGCGCCCGAGGCGGACGGGCCGCAGCAGGGGGCCAGGAGGACAAGCGCTCGCAGACTTACCCTGTTCCCTGAGGAGAAGGCAGCCAGAGCAGTGCTTGGGAGAGCCTGGCAGTGGCAGAGCTTTTATAGCGGCCCTGCTGTGGCTCAGCACCGGCTGGGCCAATCAGCAGAGGCAGCACTCCCTCCTGCCTCCACCTATGGGGCTGGCCGCCTCCTGCCCCTCCCTGAGTCAGCATCCCCTTGCCAGACCAGCACATACCGCTTGCCAGGCTTTCGAGCCCTTTGTGCGCTAAACGACAGCACGCATCCCCCTGCTAGGGGATGTAGAAGGCAGGAGATGGCCGTGCTGCTGCAGCTCCTTGCGGCCTGACTGCTGCTCTGCTGCAGGGAAACCTCTGCCCTGTGCCCACAGCCAGGCTCTGCTGTGAATCGAGCCGGTGGCCAGGGCGAGCGGGGCCAGCCCAGCCAAGGGCTGCTGGGGCTTTGGCGTCAGCCGGCGCTGCCAGCTGCCCAGCACCCCGAGGGCAGCCCCTGCCCAGCACCATCGCCCAGCAACGGGCTTCCCAGGAGACTTGCAAGGCGCCCGCGGGGCTGGGGCAGGCCTGGAGTGAGCCTGTGCCGCTTCAGCACGGCTCGGGGCCTGTGCTCCTTGCAACACGCGCGTTGCGGAAGAGCACAAGGGGTCTTGCTCCCCCAGACTTGCAGAGGTCCACGGCCAAGGCCTGCAGGCAGATGGAGGCCGGCTGTGTTGGGCTGGCGAGTGATACATCGTGCTGAGCAGGCAGTGCCCGAGAGGAGTGCCTTTGATTTGGCGTTTCGTAACCTCGCGCCTCTGTAGATAATAGCTCCATGGTGCACGTCATGTGGTCGCTGGCGTGCGGGAGACCCTGGTCTTCCCTGTGGCTCTGCGAAGCAGACACGGGGCCACGCCGAGAGACCAAGCCCTTGCAGAAGAGCTATGGCACGCAGGGCGCTTGCAGTCAGCCTTTGTCACGCCGTGTGCCCTCTTTCACACCGAGATAATGAAAAGACAGTGGGGCTAATTGGGCCCGTGAGGTGGCAGCTGGCAAGCGTCTGAGTGGGGTAATTGCAGGGGCTGATAGAGCGGGTTGGGGCTAGAGAGGAAACGACATCAGCAAAACAGCCCCGTGCCACGCAGGGAGAAGGCAGGGGCTCGGCCAGCGCAGGACACGTGCCTCCAGTGCGGCCAGCTCCTCCCCCCACTCTCTGGTGTGGCATAAAAGCGCTGCCCTCGCTGGGCACGGGCATCCGCTGCTCCTGCCTCGATCTGCTCAGGAAAAGGGTAGGTGGGTGCCTGCAGGTGTCTGCCTCCTGCCGCCGGGGCCGCTGTGGGGTATCCCTGGCCAGGAGAGCACTGCCAGCAGCGGGCGTGCTGGCAGCCGCCTTGGACGGCCAGGCTGGGCTGAGCCACGCCGCGAGGAGGAAGGAGCCCCGTGGCCAGGCCACGCAGAGCCGGGCCCTGCACAGGCTCTCTGCGAGGGCTCGTCTGCCCTCTCTTTGCAGAGAGAGATGGCAAGGAGAGGGCTACAGAGAGCAGGGCGCTGAGGGGGGCTGGCTGGGCAAAGGGCAAACAGTGGGCAGCGCGGCAAGGGGGTGGCCCTGGTCCCTCCAGCTCCAGGACAGCCAAGGGAACAGGGCAGTGCTGAGCCGGGGAGTCTTCTCCGCATGCATGACAGCTGTCCTTGGGGCCGTGTCTTTCAGGCTCATCACTCTCGCACAAAGATGTCTTGCTCCGACCTGCGCCCAGCACCAACCAGCGTGGCCGTCCCCCAGCCCATCGCTGACAGCTGCAACGAGCTGTGCGCCCGGCAGTGCCCCGACTCGACGGCCTTCATCCAGCCGCCCCCCGTCGTCGTCACCTTCCCCGGCCCCATCCTCACGTCCTTCCCCCAGCAAGCCGTGGTGGGCTCCTCTGGAGCGCCCGCCTTTGGGGGCTCCCTGGGGCTGGGGGGCCTCTACGGTGCCGGGGCCACCCAGGGCGCCGGGGGCCTCTGCACCTTTGGCAGACCCTCCTACGCTTCTCCCGCCTGCAGCCCTTACGTCTTGCCCCGCTACAGCAGGAGGCTGTGGGACAACTGTGGGCCCTGCTAGACCCAGCCCCGGAGCCCCCTTGCTTCCTGGGCCACCTGAGCCTCACGCCTCCTCTCCTTTCCTGCCTCTCTCCATGCCACCTCTCCTCCTCGCCCCGTCCCTTGCCCAGATGCGCGGCCCTGCCATCGTCCCTCAGGGCACTCGTTACTCTCTGCACTGGCCGCCACCTGGGATAGGAAGCCTGAAGGAACAGCTCTCTTGAAGCCTCCAGGGACAACCTGCCTGCCTCTGCCTTCAGTGTCTTTCTCCAGTGCTTCCTTTCCTGCACTGCAATAAAACAAGCTTGCATCCAACACCTGCCTCTCCTCCTTTTCTTTCCGAGCCCGGTGTGGGCTGCAGGGCTCCCCTGGCCATGCACGTGACCCCCGCCAGCCAGACCAGGGCAATCTCTCAGCCACAACGGTACCAGGCTGAGCTCATTTTGAGACACCCCACAACCTCGGCAGCTCTGGCCACACATGGTCCCGCAGTTGAGCTCCAAGAGTCCCTCCTGAATGCAGGCTGCTCCCCTGTCTGCGGGACACGTGGCATTTGCAGACGTCCGGTGTCAGCGCGCATGAGCCTGGCTGCCCCAGGGGCTGGCAGCCCCCCAGGGAAAATGCTTGCATGGGATCCAGCCACTTTGTTCCTCCGTGGCTCTGCTCCATGCCCTGGAGAGAAAGCAAACGGGAAGCTTCTCCTGCCTCTTCTTCCTCCCCTTCCCGCTCCCGTCCCTTTTCCTCTAGTTTTCTTCCTCTTCTCCTTCCCCTCCTCACAGCCAGCACAGACCAACACACTGGCTGCTCCTCCCTTTTCTGCTACAGACGTTCAGTCCCAGGAATCACAGCCTGATTCGTGTGGCAGGAGCTTCGCAGGGCATGTTGTCATGCTGCTGCCTCCAGCAGCCGCACCCAGGGCCGGCTGCCCAGCGCCGTGTCCAGTGAGCTTTCGCGTGTCTCTGAGGACGGGGAGTCCACAACCTCCTGGGGAAACCTGTGCAACTGCTCAGTCTCACTCACACGGAAAAAGTGGCCTGGCACGGTGAGGCAGAGCCTCCTGCCTTTCAGCTGGTGCCCACTGCCTCTTGTCCTGGCACTGGACACCTCAGAAAAGAGCCTGGCTCCATCTTCTCGATGCCTTCCCTTCAGGCATGTGTACAGCTTGGTGAGAAACGCTCTGAGGCTCCTCTTCACCGGGAGCCAAGGTCCCAGCTCTCTGCGGCTCTCCCCAGAGGAGACGTGAGAGTAGAACAGGGTCTTTCCGTTGGAAGGGACCTCGAAAGATCTTCTAGTCCAACAGCCTGACTTCTCGAGGGATGACCAAACTGTAAAGCAAATCATCAACGGCATTCTCTAAAAGCCTCTTAAACATCGAGAGGCCTGGGGCATTGACCACCTCTCTGGGAAGCCAGCTGCAGCTTCTGAGCACCCGCTCAGCCAAGAAATGTTTCCTCATGTCCAGTCTAAACCTTCCCTACTGCAGCTTTGAACAGTTCCCCTGTGTCCTATTGCTGGATCCCAGGGTGAAGAGAGCAGCATCTCCCTATCCAATTCTCCTCGTCACGAAGCTGTAGAGGGCAGTGAGGTTGCCCCTCAGCCTCCGTTTCTCCTGCTCTCCAGCAATCGACGGCCATTGCCCAAGTGTGGGCTTCACCACGGGGTCTTTGTCCAGCCTCCTCTGCGTGGGCACCCGGAGATGCTGCCGTGCTTCTGCGGAGCCCCAGAGCTGGAGGAGCTGCCGCTTCTCCCAGGTGCGAAAGGCAGGCAAAGGAGTCCTGCCAGCACGTTTCCCGCTCCCTTCCCTCTGCCCTTTCCCCAGCTCCTGCCAGTCCCACCAAAAGGCTCTCGCTCCCCTGCCTGCTGCCTGCAACCTCCCTCTCCCAGCACCGCCCACCCCCACCTCTCTGGGCATCTCAGCACCAGCGTTGGCCCTCCATACGCGGAAGGGCACTTGCCCCCACGCTCTTTGCTACGTGGGACAAGGACGGAGGGAGACATGACTGGGATGCAGGAAAACTTTATTTTGCCCAGAGGATCAGCAGAGATCGTCAGAGAGATGGTGGACGAGACCCAGAGAGGCTGGCTGCCATGGGTGGCGGGAGGCAGGGGCAATCTTCTCAAGAGCATGACTTCTTGCTCCAGATGCCCCCTTTGTGCAGCGTTGCAGCTCCCGAGGACGTGGTCCATCAGGCCCGCAGAGCCGTTGGGGTGCAGGTCCTAGCTCGTCTGACAGCTGGGAAGAGAGGGAGGAGAGCAGAGAGCAGGAGCAGGGGGCAGGGAAGGGCCGAGGCTGTGGGGCACTGCCAGCTGCCCAGGCATTGTCTGGGGCTGGGGATGCTCAGCACTCCTCAGTGCCCCGTGCCTGCCAGCTCAGCCCTGCGTGGCTGACGTTGGCCTTGGCGTCTGGACTGGGGGCAGCGCCGGGGGCTCTGGGGCTGGGTCTAGCAGGGCCCACAGTTGTCCCACAGCCTCCTGCTGTAGCGGGGCAAGACGTAAGGGCTGCAGGCGGGAGAAGCGTAGGAGGGTCTGCCAAAGGTGCAGAGGCCCCCGGAGCCCTGGGTGGCCCCAGCACCGTAGAGGCCCCCCAGCCCCAGGGAGCCCCCAAAGGCGGGCGCTCCGGAGGAGCCCACCACGGCTTGCTGGGGGAAGGAGCTGAGGATGGGGCCGGGGAAGGTGACGACGACGGGGGGTGGCTGGATGAGGGCCGTCGAGTCGGGGCACTGCCGGGCGCACAGCTCGTTGCAGCTGTCAGCGATGGGCTGGGGGACGGCCACGCTGGTTGGTGCTGGGCGCAGGTCGGAGCAAGACATCTTTGCGTGGGATCGAACGGTGCTCTGCAAGAGGGCAGAGATTGCAAGTGAGCAGCAGAGGGGAGCGCCCGAGGCGGACGGGCCGCAGCAGGGGGCCAGGAGGACAAGCGCTCGCAGACTTACCCTGTTCCCTGAGGAGAAGGCAGCCAGAGCAGTGCTTGGGAGAGCCTGGCAGTGGCAGAGCTTTTATAGCGGCCCTGCTGTGGCTCAGCACCGGCTGGGCCAATCAGCAGAGGCAGCACTCCCTCCTGCCTCCACCTATGGGGCTGGCCGCCTCCTGCCCCTCCCTGAGTCAGCATCCCCTTGCCAGACCAGCACATACCGCTTGCCAGGCTTTCGAGCCCTTTGTGCGCTAAACGACAGCACGCATCCCCCTGCTAGGGGATGTAGAAGGCAGGAGATGGCCGTGCTGCTGCAGCTCCTTGCGGCCTGACTGCTGCTCTGCTGCAGGGAAACCTCTGCCCTGTGCCCACAGCCAGGCTCTGCTGTGAATCGAGCCGGTGGCCAGGGCGAGCGGGGCCAGCCCAGCCAAGGGCTGCTGGGGCTTTGGCGTCAGCCGGCGCTGCCAGCTGCCCAGCACCCCGAGGGCAGCCCCTGCCCAGCACCATCGCCCAGCAACGGGCTTCCCAGGAGACTTGCAAGGCGCCCGCGGGGCTGGGGCAGGCCTGGAGTGAGCCTGTGCCGCTTCAGCACGGCTCGGGGCCTGTGCTCCTTGCAACACGCGCGTTGCGGAAGAGCACAAGGGGTCTTGCTCCCCCAGACTTGCAGAGGTCCACGGCCAAGGCCTGCAGGCAGATGGAGGCCGGCTGTGTTGGGCTGGCGAGTGATACATCGTGCTGAGCAGGCAGTGCCCGAGAGGAGTGCCTTTGATTTGGCGTTTCGTAACCTCGCGCCTCTGTAGATAATAGCTCCATGGTGCACGTCATGCGGTCGCTGGCGTGCGGGAGACCCTGGTCTTCCCTGTGGCTCTGCGAAGCAGACACGGGGCCACGCCGAGAGACCAAGCCCTTGCAGAAGAGCTATGGCACGCAGGGCGCTTGCAGTCAGCCTTTGTCACGCCGTGTGCCCTCTTTCACACCGAGATAATGAAAAGACAGTGGGGCTAATTGGGCCCGTGAGGTGGCAGCTGGCAAGCGTCTGAGTGGGGTAATTGCAGGGGCTGATAGAGCGGGTTGGGGCTAGAGAGGAAACGACATCAGCAAAACAGCCCCGTGCCACGCAGGGAGAAGGCAGGGGCTCGGCCAGCGCAGGACACGTGCCTCCAGTGCGGCCAGCTCCTCCCCCCACTCTCTGGTGTGGCATAAAAGCGCTGCCCTCGCTGGGCACGGGCATCCGCTGCTCCTGCCTCGATCTGCTCAGGAAAAGGGTAGGTGGGTGCCTGCAGGTGTCTGCCTCCTGCCGCCGGGGCCGCTGTGGGGTATCCCTGGCCAGGAGAGCACTGCCAGCAGCGGGCGTGCTGGCAGCCGCCTTGGACGGCCAGGCTGGGCTGAGCCACGCCGCGAGGAGGAAGGAGCCCCGTGGCCAGGCCACGCAGAGCCGGGCCCTGCACAGGCTCTCTGCGAGGGCTCGTCTGCCCTCTCTTTGCAGAGAGAGATGGCAAGGAGAGGGCTACAGAGAGCAGGGCGCTGAGGGGGGCTGGCTGGGCAAAGGGCAAACAGTGGGCAGCGCGGCAAGGGGGTGGCCCTGGTCCCTCCAGCTCCAGGACAGCCAAGGGAACAGGGCAGTGCTGAGCCGGGGAGTCTTCTCCGCATGCATGACAGCTGTCCTTGGGGCCGTGTCTTTCAGGCTCATCACTCTCGCACAAAGATGTCTTGCTCCGACCTGCGCCCAGCACCAACCAGCGTGGCCGTCCCCCAGCCCATCGCTGACAGCTGCAACGAGCTGTGCGCCCGGCAGTGCCCCGACTCGACGGCCTTCATCCAGCCGCCCCCCGTCGTCGTCACCTTCCCCGGCCCCATCCTCACGTCCTTCCCCCAGCAAGCCGTGGTGGGCTCCTCTGGAGCGCCCGCCTTTGGGGGCTCCCTGGGGCTGGGGGGCCTCTACGGTGCCGGGGCCACCCAGGGCGCCGGGGGCCTCTGCACCTTTGGCAGACCCTCCTACGCTTCTCCCGCCTGCAGCCCTTACGTCTTGCCCCGCTACAGCAGGAGGCTGTGGGACAACTGTGGGCCCTGCTAGACCCAGCCCCGGAGCCCCCTTGCTTCCTGGGCCACCTGAGCCTCACGCCTCCTCTCCTTTCCTGCCTCTCTCCATGCCACCTCTCCTCCTCGCCCCGTCCCTTGCCCAGATGCGCGGCCCTGCCATCGTCCCTCAGGGCACTCGTTACTCTCTGCACTGGCCGCCACCTGGGATAGGAAGCCTGAAGGAACAGCTCTCTTGAAGCCTCCAGGGACAACCTGCCTGCCTCTGCCTTCAGTGTCTTTCTCCAGTGCTTCCTTTCCTGCACTGCAATAAAACAAGCTTGCATCCAACACCTGCCTCTCCTCCTTTTCTTTCCGAGCCCGGTGTGGGCTGCAGGGCTCCCCTGGCCATGCACGTGACCCCCGCCAGCCAGACCAGGGCAATCTCTCAGCCACAACGGTACCAGGCTGAGCTCATTTTGAGACACCCCACAACCTCGGCAGCTCTGGCCACACATGGTCCCGCAGTTGAGCTCCAAGAGTCCCTCCTGAATGCAGGCTGCTCCCCTGTCTGCGGGACACGTGGCATTTGCAGACGTCCGGTGTCAGCGCGCATGAGCCTGGCTGCCCCAGGGGCTGGCAGCCCCCCAGGGAAAATGCTTGCATGGGATCCAGCCACTTTGTTCCTCCGTGGCTCTGCTCCATGCCCTGGAGAGAAAGCAAACGGGAAGCTTCTCCTGCCTCTTCTTCCTCCCCTTCCCGCTCCCGTCCCTTTTCCTCTAGTTTTCTTCCTCTTCTCCTTCCCCTCCTCACAGCCAGCACAGACCAACACACTGGCTGCTCCTCCCTTTTCTGCTACAGACGTTCAGTCCCAGGAATCACAGCCTGATTCGTGTGGCAGGAGCTTCGCAGGGCATGTTGTCATGCTGCTGCCTCCAGCAGCCGCACCCAGGGCCGGCTGCCCAGCGCCGTGTCCAGTGAGCTTTCGCGTGTCTCTGAGGACGGGGAGTCCACAACCTCCTGGGGAAACCTGTGCAACTGCTCAGTCTCACTCACACGGAAAAAGTGGCCTGGCACGGTGAGGCAGAGCCTCCTGCCTTTCAGCTGGTGCCCACTGCCTCTTGTCCTGGCACTGGACACCTCAGAAAAGAGCCTGGCTCCATCTTCTCGATGCCTTCCCTTCAGGCATGTGTACAGCTTGGTGAGAAACGCTCTGAGGCTCCTCTTCACCGGGAGCCAAGGTCCCAGCTCTCTGCGGCTCTCCCCAGAGGAGACGTGAGAGTAGAACAGGGTCTTTCCGTTGGAAGGGACCTCGAAAGATCTTCTAGTCCAACAGCCTGACTTCTCGAGGGATGACCAAACTGTAAAGCAAATCATCAACGGCATTCTCTAAAAGCCTCTTAAACATCGAGAGGCCTGGGGCATTGACCACCTCTCTGGGAAGCCAGCTGCAGCTTCTGAGCACCCGCTCAGCCAAGAAATGTTTCCTCATGTCCAGTCTAAACCTTCCCTACTGCAGCTTTGAACAGTTCCCCTGTGTCCTATTGCTGGATCCCAGGGTGAAGAGAGCAGCATCTCCCTATCCAATTCTCCTCGTCACGAAGCTGTAGAGGGCAGTGAGGTTGCCCCTCAGCCTCCGTTTCTCCTGCTCTCCAGCAATCGACGGCCATTGCCCAAGTGTGGGCTTCACCACGGGGTCTTTGTCCAGCCTCCTCTGCGTGGGCACCCGGAGATGCTGCCGTGCTTCTGCGGAGCCCCAGAGCTGGAGGAGCTGCCGCTTCTCCCAGGCGCGAAAGGCCAGGCAAAGGAGTCCTGCCAGCACGTTTCCCGCTCCCTTCCCTCTGCCCTTTCCCCAGCTCCTGCCAGTCCCACCAAAAGGCTCTCGCTCCCCTGCCTGCTGCCTGCAACCTCCCTCTCCCAGCACCGCCCACCCCCACCTCTCTGGGCATCTCAGCACCAGCGTTGGCCCTCCATACGCGGAAGGGCACTTGCCCCCACGCTCTTTGCTACGTGGGACAAGGACGGAGGGAGACATGACTGGGATGCAGGAAAACTTTATTTTGCCCAGAGGATCAGCAGAGATCGTCAGAGAGATGGTGGACGAGACCCAGAGAGGCTGGCTGCCATGGGTGGCGGGAGGCAGGGGCATCTTCTCAAGAGCATGACTTCTTGCTCCAGATGCCCCCTTCGTGCAGCGTTGCAGCTCCCGAGGACGTGGTCCATCAGGCCCGCAGAGCCGTTGGGGTGCAGGTCCTAGCTCGTCTGACAGCTGGGAAGAGAGGGAGGAGAGCAGAGAGCAGGAGCAGGGGGCAGGGAAGGGCCGAGGCTGTGGGGCACTGCCAGCTGCCCAGGCATTGTCTGGGGCTGGGGATGCTCAGCACTCCTCAGTGCCCCGTGCCTGCCAGCTCAGCCCTGCGTGGCTGACGTTGGCCTTGGCGTCTGGACTGGGGGCAGCGCCGGGGGCTCTGGGGCTGGGTCTAGCAGGGCCCACAGTTGTCCCACAGCCTCCTGCTGTAGCGGGGCAAGACGTAAGGGCTGCAGGCGGGAGAAGCGTAGGAGGGTCTGCCAAAGGTGCAGAGGCCCCCGGAGCCCTGGGTGGCCCCAGCACCGTAGAGGCCCCCCAGCCCCAGGGAGCCCCCAAAGGCGGGCGCTCCGGAGGAGCCCACCACGGCTTGCTGGGGGAAGGAGCTGAGGATGGGGCCGGGGAAGGTGACGACGACGGGGGGTGGCTGGATGAGGGCCGTCGAGTCGGGGCACTGCCGGGCGCACAGCTCGTTGCAGCTGTCAGCGATGGGCTGGGGGACGGCCACGCTGGTTGGTGCTGGGCGCAGGTCGGAGCAAGACATCTTTGCGTGGGATCGAACGGTGCTCTGCAAGAGGGCAGAGATTGCAAGTGAGCAGCAGAGGGGAGCGCCCGAGGCGGACGGGCCGCAGCAGGGGGCCAGGAGGACAAGCGCTCGCAGACTTACCCTGTTCCCTGAGGAGAAGGCAGCCAGAGCAGTGCTTGGGAGAGCCTGGCAGTGGCAGAGCTTTTATAGCGGCCCTGCTGTGGCTCAGCACCGGCTGGGCCAATCAGCAGAGGCAGCACTCCCTCCTGCCTCCACCTATGGGGCTGGCCGCCTCCTGCCCCTCCCTGAGTCAGCATCCCCTTGCCAGACCAGCACATACCGCTTGCCAGGCTTTCGAGCCCTTTGTGCGCTAAACGACAGCACGCATCCCCCTGCTAGGGGATGTAGAAGGCAGGAGATGGCCGTGCTGCTGCAGCTCCTTGCGGCCTGACTGCTGCTCTGCTGCAGGGAAACCTCTGCCCTGTGCCCACAGCCAGGCTCTGCTGTGAATCGAGCCGGTGGCCAGGGCGAGCGGGGCCAGCCCAGCCAAGGGCTGCTGGGGCTTTGGCGTCAGCCGGCGCTGCCAGCTGCCCAGCACCCCGAGGGCAGCCCCTGCCCAGCACCATCGCCCAGCAACGGGCTTCCCAGGAGACTTGCAAGGCGCCCGCGGGGCTGGGGCAGGCCTGGAGTGAGCCTGTGCCGCTTCAGCACGGCTCGGGGCCTGTGCTCCTTGCAACACGCGCGTTGCGGAAGAGCACAAGGGGTCTTGCTCCCCCAGACTTGCAGAGGTCCACGGCCAAGGCCTGCAGGCAGATGGAGGCCGGCTGTGTTGGGCTGGCGAGTGATACATCGTGCTGAGCAGGCAGTGCCCGAGAGGAGTGCCTTTGATTTGGCGTTTCGTAACCTCGCGCCTCTGTAGATAATAGCTCCATGGTGCACGTCATGCGGTCGCTGGCGTGCGGGAGACCCTGGTCTTCCCTGTGGCTCTGCGAAGCAGACACGGGGCCACGCCGAGAGACCAAGCCCTTGCAGAAGAGCTATGGCACGCAGGGCGCTTGCAGTCAGCCTTTGTCACGCCGTGTGCCCTCTTTCACACCGAGATAATGAAAAGACAGTGGGGCTAATTGGGCCCGTGAGGTGGCAGCTGGCAAGCGTCTGAGTGGGGTAATTGCAGGGGCTGATAGAGCGGGTTGGGGCTAGAGAGGAAACGACATCAGCAAAACAGCCCCGTGCCACGCAGGGAGAAGGCAGGGGCTCGGCCAGCGCAGGACACGTGCCTCCAGTGCGGCCAGCTCCTCCCCCCACTCTCTGGTGTGGCATAAAAGCGCTGCCCTCGCTGGGCACGGGCATCCGCTGCTCCTGCCTCGATCTGCTCAGGAAAAGGGTAGGTGGGTGCCTGCAGGTGTCTGCCTCCTGCCGCCGGGGCCGCTGTGGGGTATCCCTGGCCAGGAGAGCACTGCCAGCAGCGGGCGTGCTGGCAGCCGCCTTGGACGGCCAGGCTGGGCTGAGCCACGCCGCGAGGAGGAAGGAGCCCCGTGGCCAGGCCACGCAGAGCCGGGCCCTGCACAGGCTCTCTGCGAGGGCTCGTCTGCCCTCTCTTTGCAGAGAGAGATGGCAAGGAGAGGGCTACAGAGAGCAGGGCGCTGAGGGGGGCTGGCTGGGCAAAGGGCAAACAGTGGGCAGCGCGGCAAGGGGGTGGCCCTGGTCCCTCCAGCTCCAGGACAGCCAAGGGAACAGGGCAGTGCTGAGCCGGGGAGTCTTCTCCGCATGCATGACAGCTGTCCTTGGGGCCGTGTCTTTCAGGCTCATCACTCTCGCACAAAGATGTCTTGCTCCGACCTGCGCCCAGCACCAACCAGCGTGGCCGTCCCCCAGCCCATCGCTGACAGCTGCAACGAGCTGTGCGCCCGGCAGTGCCCCGACTCGACGGCCTTCATCCAGCCGCCCCCCGTCGTCGTCACCTTCCCCGGCCCCATCCTCACGTCCTTCCCCCAGCAAGCCGTGGTGGGCTCCTCTGGAGCGCCCGCCTTTGGGGGCTCCCTGGGGCTGGGGGGCCTCTACGGTGCCGGGGCCACCCAGGGCGCCGGGGGCCTCTGCACCTTTGGCAGACCCTCCTACGCTTCTCCCGCCTGCAGCCCTTACGTCTTGCCCCGCTACAGCAGGAGGCTGTGGGACAACTGTGGGCCCTGCTAGACCCAGCCCCAGAGCCCCCTTGATTCCTGGGCCACCTGGGCCTCACGCCTCCTCTCCTTTCCTGCCTCTCTCCATGCCGCCTCTCCTCCTCGCCCCGTCCCTTGCCCAGATGCGCAGCTCTGCCATCGTCCCTCAGGGCACTCGTTACTCTCTGCACTGGCCGCCACCTGGGATAGGAAGCCTGAAGGAACAGCTCTCTTGAAGCCTCCAGGGACAACCTGCCTGCCTCTGCCTTCAGTGTCTTTCTCCAGTGGTTTCTCTGCTGATCCTCTGGATATAATAAATTTTCGTCTGCATTCCTGTCATGTCTCCCTCCATCTTTTTCCGAATTTTTTGTCCGGTAATAGAGGGAGGGCAAATTCTGATGTCTTTATACTTCAGCAGGGTTTATCACACATCTTGGCTTGCCTGGGAGAGAAGTCATAATTCCTCATTTCGCATTGTCTAGCTGAAGATGAGTATCTCTCAGCTCTGGGATAATCTTCTTTCCCTAATTGTGAGCAGAATGATTCAATTATTTAAGCTTTGCTATTAATTTGGAGCAGGCTCGTTAGCTACAGGTTCCTCCTTACTAAAAATGTTCATAGTCAAATATAAAGAGTTGTACAAATATATATGTGTGCCATAACACTAATATATTACAGACTGGTGTCTCAGCTACTCTTCACAGTTTTCCGTAAGAAGGCATGATGCTGTTGTCTCACTCTCCAAAACTTTGTATTTCCACAAATCTTCTACTGTATCACATTCAGGGACTTCGTAACACTCTCAGGATCAAAAGCAAACACAAATCATCTGTTGCTTAGCTTTACTCAAAGGGACTTATCCCAAAATATTATTTAACCCCTTACCCTGGCACATGTGTGATTAACTAACTTGATATTAGTGCTATTTGTATTTTTGAGAAGTAATGCCATGTTGGCAGTAAAAGTCAGATTATGTGTTCCCTTGCATTACAAGTTCTTCTTATATTACCACAATTCTCTGGCATTTGAGATTTACAATGCTTTCATTGCATGCAATCTCCCTGTACCTTACCATCACCTCTTCGGGGCTACTCAGAGAACCTTTTCTCTTCTGCAGCTTATTTCTGATTATAGCCTGTGTTACAGCAGATCTATCCTCCATAGTCAGCAGGTACTTGGCTTTGTACTGTATTACTGAAGTTCATACTGTTACTCCCATCAGTTAAACCATCTTGTTTTTCCAGTCTTAAAGTCTGGTTCCCTCCTGTTTAATGCCACTCAGATTTATCTTATCAGGACATAAAACAGAGTACTGTCAAATTATGTGCTAATTCCATTAATGAAAAAGCAAAATAGAGGTTTTCTGAAACTGGTTCTTGTAAACTTCCATTTCTATAACTCACATAAATCACTAGACACTGACAGAAAGGGCATCTCTAGGTACTATTTTGCAATCAGTTGTGATCTCACCCTGAACAGCCATCCAGCCCAAAGAGAAGCTAAGTAATCATGTTAGCTGGGTGCTAATAGCTCTCGCCAATCTTGTCATCTTGGGCTAGGTACTTGCTGTCTGACACAATATGCATCTAATTGGGTGCTGGCAGGTACCTGCCTGGCACTGCCTCATCAAAAGTATCAGTGGAAAAGTTGGCAGTAGGAGCTCAGATGTTCAGCTGTGGCCATGTATGATTTACACTGAAGTACCTCTTAGAGCCTGTGCACGAGAGTGAGGATCCTGGAGTTGAGCAGAAGAGGAGTGGAGAAGAAAGCAGGCATCTGTGTTTTGCAAAGCTGTCCTAGGAACTGCCCCAAGCTGAACCGGTTGGCAGGAAAGAGGGCTTTGCTCAGCACAGGAGAGGTACCTGAGCCAAGAAGGTGCAGGGCTGGTGCAGCACGAACCAGGAGGTTGGTTGCTTAGCTACGGGGAGTTCACAGCAGCAGCATCCTTACCTCAAGCCATGTGAGAGTGGAAAGCAGCAGCAGGGACAGAGAGCCATTTCGTTGTGCCACAAAAGCAGGAGCCTTTCTTCTCCACATCAGCTCTCTGGGCTCGTCACACACCCCAGGTGCTCATCGTGCAGTGGTTGGACTCTACTGGGCCCTTCAAGCCCCAGTCCCTTTGCATACCCCCACAGACCTTTCCCAAATAGCCCAGGGCCACAAAGGCGGGCAGTGTTGGAACAGAAAAGGTGAAGCAGTCAGAGAGGGGAGAACTTTTCCATGAATGGCTTTTTTTTTTTTTGTATTCTCATTAAGTATTTGTTAATTAGTAAACATAAAATAGTATTTTCTTAAAATGAAAGCACAATTCACAAGACTAATTTTCTTTTCAACTTTTTATTAGTTACCACACACAGACATCTGGCACATCCACTTACATTTGTGGGGCTGGGGGCAGTGAAATTACCTGTTAAAATCAGAATTGCTATTCCATGACACTGATGGAGGGTTGAGATTAAGAAATTGTACATCCATACATGGAGATTTTCTTTGAAAGAGTCTTGGTGAAGTAAGAGGTAAACCCTCTGTAATCTACTAGTTCATATTCTTTTTACTTCACCCGGCTGACTTGCAAACTCAGCCAAAACTTCCCCAAGGCAACTGTTATCACAGCAGTGATTAAGAAAAAAAAGAGGTAGTGCTTGATCTTTGTTCATGAGATTCATATCTTAAAAATTGTTTCCCATTGTTTACCTTCCTCCTATTGTTCCTCTTCAGAATATGCTTTGATAGAACTTCAGGCCATTTTTTTTTTTTAATCTTGTCTTTGAACACAGTTTGATGGTAATATGTTGTCTGGGAAGATATAAAATGAACAGGAACTCCAGCACTAAATTAACTAGTGAAAAAAGAGATGGACTAACTCTTGGAACTCTAACAGCTAGAATAATTATCATAGGGGATGCCTGAGAAGACGATTTCCACTCAGCAGCAATGAAAGACTGTGCAGATAGGTTTCTTAGCAGTGGGACTGTGCATGGCCAGTGCCGTGGGATCTCCCCAAAAGCAGCTCAGCTTGGTTTTGCAGGGGCTGAGAGACCACCATAGCCCAGTTGGTGGGGTCCATATGCAGGGTGAGGGAGTCCTGCAGCCCACACAGGGCTTTGAAAGGAAACACAGAGAGGCAGGTGTTGGATATAGGCCTGTTTTATTGCAAGGGACGGAATGGATACAGGCCTGTTTTATTGCAAGGGATGGAAAACACCCACTGGAGAAGGACATATAAGGCAGAGGCAGGCAAGGTTGTTCCCATGTCTTCAGGAGAACTGTTCTTTCAGGTTTCACCCAGGTGGTGGCCATTTCAGGAAGAAGCAAGTGGCCTCTAGGACCATGGTGGAGTTACACATTTAGCCACTGGCATGGGCAAGGAAAAGAAGATGAAACAAATGGATAAGGAAATGAGAAATGTAACATATGGAGCTACTCTGACTCCACAGTATTAAGTGGAAGCCTTTGATGCTCTGCCCCTTATTCAGGAGCTCAGTTGAGTATCAAGATTGTGTCATGCATTTACCGTTCATTCTTTAGTTAGAGAATATTTCTGTAGGATTTAGCAGGGCCCGCAGCTGCCGTGACGGTACCTGCTGTACCTGTGCCTGGAAAGCTTAAAAGACAGAAAGGTAGGAAAAAAATCATAATCCTGTATACATACCCTCAATACTGTTGTTGTGTTTTTCAGTTTCTCCTGCACTGAAAAACCTCACAACAGAAACTCCCATTTTCAGTAGTTCCAACTTCCAGCCTCACCCATGATGACATTCCTCATCTAAGATGTCCATTAGACATTGTGCACGCCTCTGAAGAGCTCTTTCCCCTGTTGCAGCTCCCCTAACCCTTTCTACAGATCCATGCCAATATTCTTTGACCACTCCCTCACCACCTACTGAAATCCCTTCCCACTCAGGAGCATTCCTCCCACCTGAGGCCCTCAGCTGCTGCCCTTTGCCCCATGATCTGCTTTAAATCCAGCCTCAGCTGAGCCACCAGCTCTGCTCCTGCTGTGTTCAAAATCACAGAATGTTAGGGCCTGGAAGGGACCTCAAAAGATCATCTAGTCCAACCCCCTGCTATTGGTAGAGTCATCTTCCACTAGATGAGGTTGCTCAGAACCTCATCCAACCTGACACTTCCAAAAAACCAGCAACCTAAAGATTCAAGACATTGTTTATGATATAATTTGTTTTCTAAGTAAAAAAGAAGGATGATCTTACAAAAGCCTTTCTTCAGGTTTCTCTGATAGAGCATTGTATTTAAAACATCTGAAGTGTTCAAGTTCAGATCCTCCAATTGCAAAACTGGTAGAAGTCTGACTGCAAGTAGTCACTTTGCTAATTTCTGCAGAATCAAACGTTGAAAGGAAGCTGGCATTCAGCAGGGTCTGTTTCTGGTGCTGTTATGTTGAGCCGTTGTGCCTGCAGGCTATTTACTAGTGGTGTGACTCTGAACCACATAAAAAAAACCATTAGGCTCTAATAGTGACTATTTAGTGAATCCACCTATTTAAATCAGACATGAAAGGCTTAACTCCCACAGGTATCTGTCTTGAACTGTAATTTAGTGCATGGGGTGGACATATTCTTCAGGCTGTATTTACAACGTCTTTATGAATCAACTTCTGATTTCATCTCATTTACCAACAGTGTTACCTTGTACTAGGATATAAATACATGCTCAGGGCACATTTTGACAAGAGCGAGCGTAGCGACCTCTATAGTTCAAGATGTGATAGTGGAATTTCGTTTGGTTTTGCCTTTGTTCTCTGTATTACTTGTTTCACTGACAGGAGGAAGAGGAGTACGAGTTGCTGTGCTGTCAAAAGCCCCGACTTCCAATGGCTGAACAAGAACTGTGAGAGACCTCACGGTCAGATGTGGTCCCTGTGACGCAGTGGCCAGCAAACCACTGGGTCTCAGCACTGCTTCCAGACTATCATGACGAACAGCAGCTGTTGTTTCTCCCATCTCACATCTGCATTCCGTATAACCTGAGATGCATTTGGTCTGCCAGTGAAATTAGTTTTCTTATCTTCTACTGTGTTTATTTGTGATTATACTTACATGAAAGTGTAGTCCAAGTTTGGCCTGCTGTGCATTTGCGGAAGTGGCAGATTGTTGATGGTTAGGAGCAGTACAGAACAATTAAAGAACTGTCCTTTGGTGTTTTCCCTGCTCCATGGTCATAACATGTAAATTCAGGCTGGGAGATGAGAATCAACAACACAAATTTTGCAGTTCCTGCTTTCCAAGGAACACTCTCTCCAGATCACTTTGCCAAACAATGGTTTTGTGGAGTGTTATGTCTTCAAGCACCATTCAAAGTCATTGGAGTCCATCAGTCAATTAGCACATACCACAGTGATCCATTTGTAGTCTGGGCTCTAAATTCTGGCTCCCACCTGTGTCTTTTCTGTTGTATTGGTGGAGCAGCTTCGTCCAGGTATGCTAACAACATACACGTGGAAGGATGTCTGACTGCAGCCTTTTACTGCAGCATGAGAAACAGTGAAGAGGTGCAGCAAGATGAACTGACAAGGTGACTGGTGTGATTTTATTGGTCTATGTAGGATGAAAACAAAAACCTTGAAGAGGACTTCTGTAGTGATTAACACTGTAGTGGTGTGTCTTGAAAATACCTGACCTGGTTGCTTTAGTGCTCTGTATACCTGCACAAATAAGCACTGGTTTTCTGACAGCATCCTCGTGACTCTAAGAATGCAGTACACCAGAGTCAGAGGCATGAAAACAACACAAACCCTTCAGACACATCCTAACAAGAAAGAAGTGTTGCCTGGCTATCTCATAGCAGCCTCAACTAATTTCAGTTAATTTTACAAGCCAAGTCACACCTCCAAACCCTTTGAAGTTATTATCACATGCTTGATCCTGCCCAGACAGATTTCTGCAGCATGAGAATTATTCTGCTCAAGCACTGTGAAGTTTACCAGTGCATGGCTGATATTCCTAGGAACAGCTTCACACAGGGAAGAGCAGAAGTGCTAAGCAGTGTCTGATATCTGGTCCACCAGGGTCCTGTTTAGCATTGCTAGCATAGAACAGGGTGAATGCCTTTTTGTAGTTATGCTAGTTGTATGCAAATCACATCACTAGAAAAACAGTTCTATAAGAAATACAGAACAGCCTGGAACCAAGTTGCTATTGAACAAAGGGAAGTGCTGAACATGCCCGGTTTCCATGGTCACCTGTAAGTAGCCTGGAACTTAGGTGTAAACCTGAGATGGACAAAAATATTTGGCTTGAATGATATGTGTTGCACTGCAGGGAAGAAATAAGAATTATTCTTATATTTATTTTAACTGGGGCTGCCAAGAATTTAAAGATATTAATGGGAATGTTCAAATAATTCACAGAATTTCAGTGAAGATTTGCCATTCAGTTAAAAGCTCCTGTTGACTATTCAAAGGGGAGTTCTACCCACAGGTTGTTAGATGCTATTTTTAAACGGTGAAAAATATCGTAAAATCAATGTATGGCGATGTAATTAAATTGGAGCCTTGGACAAGTAGTGAGACTTCAGAGTTACTCCTGTGTTTAACTTTCTTTGCTAGCGTGTAGAAAATATGCGCTGTAACCACACCTGTCCTGGAAGAAATTTCACGCCTAATTGTGAGGGTTACAAAACATGTTTATCCAGTATGAAATAGCTTTTGTGCAAAAGGCAGTCATTATGCAGGCTCCTCCTGCTTAAAAGTCATTAAGAAGATGAGTTCTTCCCATCTAAAAAAACATCCCCTTCTAGAAAATCTGAGGTCGAATGCCTGGTTTTGAGTAACCTTGAGACTTCTGTTCCAAAATGTTAATTATATTCCACTTTGTCTGTTGGCATTTGGTAACTATTACCAATACTGCAGTGCAACTTTGTACAGGTGACCCATGCAAGAAGGCTGAGGAAGCCTCTTTTCCCAGCCCACCTTGGGATTTCTCTCAGTGTTGTTTCACAGCAATGCCTCCAATGCCGCACCCTTTGAGATACTCATAGTTTACGGTAGAGGATTCACATAAACAAGAATAGAATCACAGAGAAGAAGAAATTATGGGGAAACAACACACCCAGTCTGCTCCTCCTGCCCCAACCACACCTGGTTTCACTTTGTCTGAAAGCAGCTGATGACAATGATGACAATGATGACAATGATGACAGATACCGACAGATACCTACAGGTGAATCACAGAATTCTTGGAGATGTATCGTTTTTCTAACCATCCTGCCCTCCTGAGAGGGCAAAGGAAGCTACAAACTAATATAAAGACTGCTGACACCCAAAATTAATTCTTTTGACTCATGATGTTCAGGGTTATAGCCACATGCTTTACTTTTATAAAGACCCACCAAGTGGTATCCAGATCCTTGTCTTAATGTTTTTATGCATATATTGGAAGTTGGATGCATGGATTTAGAGAAGAAAATCAGCACACAGTGCATTGCACTGCTTGTGATACTAAGGAGTGCCTGAAAAATACCAGGTACGTGGAGCAATTGCGTAAATAAAGTAGTTTTCCAACATTTTTGTAATATTTGTAAAATCAGCAAAATGCTGCAGGAAGTGAAACTTCTTCAAAAAGTTTAAGGAAGAACTAGAGGGTGTTGAAAGAAACTGATAACTGTCCAAAGATGAACATAACAATCATAGAACCCTGAAGAGTGACATGCATTGTGTTGTGTTTTGTAACAAAACCAGCCTGAAACACAAAGGATGTCTCAACCCCCACAGGCAATCCCAGAGATGGTATATAAGTGCCTCTGGCTCAGAGATTATCAGATCGCAGGTCCTTGCTTCTCCTTCTCATTGATCCAAGTAAGTCTGATCTCTTCACTACCTTTTTTATGTTTAGGTGTGGGTTTGTGACATTTTCAGCCGATTCCTGCACACACAGTCTGAGCCACAACAGGGAGAGTGCCTAACTTTGCGTGAAGATCATTTCCTTGATATTCTCCATTGCAAACGGGGCAACTGCAGGTCGCTCCAACCTGCAGTGCAGCTGCATGACAGATTACAGGGATTTGGCCAAGATGAGGTTCAGTCCAAGTGCTTTTACCTTTGACCTCAGGGTGAAGTGACCAGTGCACTTGGGCACAGCTTCTCAGCTGGCTCGGGCTGGGAAAGGGCAGAGGAGCTGTCTGTGAGGGAGGAAGGAGGGCAGGAAAGGTGCAGGAGAGAGGGAAAAAAAGTACCTGAGCCATAGCAGAGCACCTCTGCACGGCACGGCCTGTGCCCTCACTACTGCTGTTGGGGTGGAGCAGGGTGGTCTGTGCAGTGGGTTGTCTTGGACTTCGTGGTGTGTTGCAGGTTCATCTCCCTGCCCAAAGGATGTCCTTCTCCAGCCAGCAGCTCAGCTCCCGCTGCTCTGCATCCTGCGAGCCAGTCTGTGCACAGCCCATCGCTGACGCCTGGAACCAGCCCTGCGTCACCTCCTGCGGGGACTCCCGTGCTGTGGTCTACCCACCACCTGTGACCATCGTCTTCCCAGGCCCCATTCTCAGCTCTTGTCCTCAGGAGAGCTTTGTGGGCACCTCAGCCCCACTGGGGCTGGGCTGCCCAAGGGGCCTGCAGGGCTCCCTTGTCTATGGGGACTCCTTCTCCTCATTCAGCCAGCGCTACGGGGGCCGTGGGCCATGTTAAACATGGCAGAATGTGTGCACAGCAGAAGAAACAACAGGGCAACTGGATGTGCAGCTGAACTGAGGAATACAGCTCCGTGAAGCAGTAGGAACCTATGGGTGCTATTTGGCACCCATGGGAACTGCTCTTCTGCTTGTCCTTCTACTGCTCCATTTACTTTTAATGTCAGTTTCCTCAAAATGTGTCCTTTTCCTTCTTAGAAACCAAATTATAGACTATGCAAAATCTGTTTCTCACTGTCAGAGCACTAAAGCACAAGTACCACTAGAAACTGGTCTATGTATGTTTCGAATTTTTGGGACCGTGTCTTTTTTTCTTTGGTAGTTTTTTGTTTTGATACCCACATGTTTAATGCTAAAGATCCGTAGTTGTCACCACACACTATGATTCGTCCAGTCCATTTGAAACTTGAACCAAGAAGAAAGAACAATGTGCTGAAAACAGGTTGCTGCAGATTTTTAAGTTAAGCTTTTTTTCAAATACTGAAGTCCATCTTGCATTTTTCCTTTGCTTAAAATGTACATTTTTACTCCCAATAAACACTTACGATTGCATCCAAGTAACATTCATCTGTTTGCTTTCTTCTCTGTTTGGGGGTAATGCAGCCTCTGCAAACCAATTCAACTAACCTATCCCCTTATCTTAGTGATCTATAGATGAGTGTTAAGCTCCCTCAGACTGTGTTTGTATAATGTCTATGGATTAATTCATCAGGAAACTTTGCTTACAACATGCAGAGCTTGCCTATTTGTCTGATTTAATCTTTACAAGGAACCAGGTGTTAACAAACTGCCCAACCCTTATATAAAACCTTCAAGACCAGTGTTAAGTACTAAATTGCCAATCCAAAAGGATGGTAATAGCTTGTTCCTACTACCCCTGCCTTTCCATTGTTTTTTACCAAAACTATGGTAATTTCACCTACCGTAAAGAAATAAAAAGGGAATATTAGATTGTGCTCTAATTCTATACAACACAGAGAAGTAAAGACAGAATATTACATAGTGCACAGCAGCAGAGAGAACTTCCCAAAGACTAAAAATTAGCTAGTGATGAAATCCCAGTCTGAAATACAGGAAGCTTGAATCCACTTTCCTTATCTGTACTTTCATATCTAATTTTCTGAGCCCATGAAACTGCCTTACAGAATCACAGAATGTCAGGGATTGGAAGGGCCCTGGAAAGCTCATCCAGTGCAAACTCCCCCGGAGCAGGAACCCCCAGATGAGGTTACACAGGAAGGTGTCCAGGCGGGTTGGAATGTCTGCAGAGAAGGAGACTCCACAACCTCCCTGGGCAGCCTGGGCCAGGCTCTGCCACCCTCACCAGGAACAAGTTTCTTCTCATATTTAAGTGGAACCTCTTGTGTTCCAGTTTGAACCCATTACGCCTTGTCCTGTCACTGGTTGTCACCCAGAAGAGCCTGGCTTCGTCCTCCTGACAATCCCCCTTTCCATCTTGATCCCCAGGAATGAGTCCCCCCTCAGTCTCCTCTTGTCCAGCTCCAGAGCCCCAGCTCCCTCAGCCTTTCCTCACACAGGAGATGCTCCACTCCCTTCAGCATCTTGGTGGCTGCGCTGGACTCTCTCCAGCACTTCCCCGTCCTGCTGGAACTGAGGGTCCCAGAATTGGACACAAAATTCCAGATGTGGTCTCCCCAGGGCAGAGTAGAGGGGAAGGAAAACCTCTCTTGACCTACTAACTGACCTACAAGGTGGTCTTGAGGTGTGGGGTCAACTGCCTCTTTCTATGTGACCTCATAGGTGGGCCTTGCACCACATCCTCCCCACCTCCTCTTCAAGATCCAGGACCTCAAACCTATTACAGAGGGGCACCTGGGGAAGCAAAGCAGGTGGGGAAGGGGGTTGCCCACGGCCCAAACTGGAACTCACTTCCAACCCTCATCATCTTTTCTGTCCCCTACCTCTGTCCAACAGTGACAGGGCAGGGGCTGTCTCAGGTCTTCTCCCTCTGCCCAACAGGGCAAGGTGTCCATCACCTTATGGGGGGTAACCCCCTGGAGCCTCTCTGAGTGGCACGCCAGGGAGTTACTCCACCAGTTATTTCCTTTTCACACTCCCTGGTGGTCCTCAGCATCTCAATCTCCTCGTTAAGCTTTGCAACCATGTAGAACAGATCTTGCACCTGCTCACACCTCACACAGGTGGCATGCTGCCATCGTCATCCGGCAGCAGCAGGTTCTGGCACTGCCTGCAGCCAGAAACCTGAATAGACACGGTTCGGGGCAGACAGTCTGTCTGAGTTGCTACAGTCTTCTCGAGACAAGCTCTCGTTCTGGTCAAGACCACGGTTGGCAACAGTACAAGACAGCGGCAACAGGTGAGAGTCTAACTAGCAAAAGGTGACAAGCTCTACACCCCGGCGCGCGAGTTATTGCCCCGCTGCTGCAGCGCAGCGTGGGTGCCGCCCACCCGCGGCACAAGCCGATCGCTCCTTCCCGCGCCTGGTGGGCAGCGATGGGCTGCCCCCCCCGGAGGCTTTTTCGAGACGAGGGGCGGGGGGTGATCGGTAACGCCCACTCATGTCAGCTGCTCTCGCAAGGGCTGCCGCGAGCTGCCGGGTCTCTGGAGAGCGAAAGTGCCCGACTGAGAGAGAAAAACCCAAAAAAAGGCTTCTCTGTGCCTCGAAGATTTCGCTGAATCGGGACCCGCCGAGCTGCCCCGATCAGCCCGTGTTCTTGCCTTGACTGATAAGCGTGGCAACAATGTGGTTAGCTAAGCCTGGCTATGCCAGGAGTTCATGCACTTCAGCATGTGGAAAACAGCATTTTCAAGTCTGTACAAGTCAGACCATCTGAGATTTTGACTGTCATCTCAGGAGTGAGAAAAGCTGATAATCCTTTGACCATCTCATGATGCATTTATCACTCTGTTTCAGGGAAAATGCCTTCGTGAGCTTGTCGTGGCAGGGAGTGAATAGACATCCTTTTGCTATACACTCAATCATGAAGTATGCCTGTGCCCTCCAGGCTCCTCTTGCCCCGATTTTTTAGTAGATGTGCCTGACTCTCATTTCCTTTCCTTTCCCATGTCCTTATGGGGTGTTCTAGGACAAATGGTATGGTGGCTTGGATGTAATTGTTGCCAGAAGGGCTAAGAAGGGCTCTCCAGGTGCCTCACTGGCTTACGAAGTATTGAGGCTCATCCTGCTCACAGGGACAGCTGCATTAACACCACCAGAATGCAGGAAATAGGGGGCCAAGGTGATGTTCACTGTGTATATGCCTGCATCAGGTTTTCTTTTGGCTTCCAAGGCTATCAAACACAGCAAAAACATGATATTTGTATAAAATCCGTGGCTATGAAACATTCAGGATCTACAACAAGACCTGGGATTTCCTTTGAACACCTTAAATAATGCAAGAGACTAGTCATCAAGGATTATTTTAGCATCAGTGGGCTATAATTTGAGAAATCACAGAAATAAAAGCAAAACCCATGATATTGTGATGCAGAAAGGATTTTATTGGAACTGACAAATGGAATTTATCTGACCACAGCAATACTGCAGGGAACAACACAGAGGAATTAAGTTAAACTTGCACAACAGCAAAGTAAAAAAAGGTGAACACAGAGGCAGAATACTGTGAGCAGAGATCTGATACAAATGGGAAATACAGTGTCTGGGCTTCTTTCTGAGGATGGATGAGCATGCGCCGCTTCAGACAATTCTCACTGCCCATCGGAAAGCCATGCACCTCTGCTCACTCATAGCTTGCGAATTTGGTCTTGCTCCTTGCGGGGCGTAGCAGGGTGGGATGTCCCACACCTGCGGGGATAGCAGGGGTAGGAGTACTTGCCACCCAGGGAGGCACCGGACCCAAAGGAGCTGCCGAACTCCAGTGGGGCTGAGGTGCCCACAAAGCTCTCCTGAGGGCAGGAGCTGAGGATGGGGCCCGGGAAGACGATGGTCACGGGTGGCGGGTAGACCACGGCACGGGAGTCCCCGCAGGAGGTGACGCAGGGCTCGCTCCAGGCATTGGCATATGGCGCTGGGCAGCTCACGTCACAGGGCGAGTAGCTGCCGTAGTTGCAGATCTGCCTGTAGGAAGACATCCTTCTGTCTGGAAGTAAGCCTGAAACAGAGAGGGTGAGGAGAGCATGGGACAACGGCAACAGTGCAGGCGCATCTACAAAGTGGAGCCCTCGTTTTTTTCAATCCAGTGTCAGCAAAGGAACACAATCAGAGGGCAAGTGCCACAGGTAAATCTATTTAGAGTTACAGGTTAGAAAGACAAAATGCATTTTACTCTATTTAGTCTATTTCCTATTATTCTGTTTCACATCTTGAAATAGTTCTTACAATGCTCCTTATCTGAATTTCTTAGAAGTAAATTCAACCGATACATTAGTTCAATCCCTCCCCTGTCCCACAAAGAATTACTTACCTGGTGGAACAGCAGAAGAGAAATGAGAATCAAAGTGGTTTAAAGACACTCTGGGCTACAGGTGCTTTTATACAGTTTCTCAGTTTGCCCCAGGGGAGGTGAATCCTTCTTGTCCTCATTTGTACTCATTGTCCCTCAAATTACCCAATACGTTGTGGTTTTTTTTTGCATATGTCACTCATTCAAGGTAATTGTTTTGGATATTGTTTCTCCTAAAGAAGAAGCTCTTCCTCATATGGTTTTACATCTACATCATACCCCATAGAGATCACGCAGGTCAAACTGTGTGACTGACTTCCATCTTTGTTACAACTCTATTGGGGATAGAAGGAGAGCCAACTTATTTGTTGTGAATATGCAAATTAATTTCCCGAATTATGTTGCTTTCATATAACTTAACCAATATACAAAGTATACAGGTTTTCCATATATTGGTGTTTGATTATTTTTCATAGTATTATAAATACTAAGTCAGAGATGGAGATAGAGGTCTCAGGCTTTTGTCCAAAACCACAGTAGAATGTCTGATCCTTTTATTACTATTTCAGTTTAAAGTTTTTTTTTCTAGCAATTCATTTATAGAGAAAGAAAAATTGGATTTTGGAAACACAATTGTAAATCCTTCTTTTAAAATTAAAAGTTTGTCTTCAGCATTGGACTGTTAGCTAGAAATTGTCATCATGGTAGACACTTTTGCAATTTCCAGAACTGAGCACTGCAAAACGGGGGTACAAGATTGTGCCCTGCTTGATGATAGGTCTCAACTTTTATATAAGAAAAATGGAAATTCATGTCCAGCTCTCAGCTAATGTAACTGGGCTTAGAACCAAGACAGAAATATTGTCATGATAATCAGTCTTAACTTAGGTAATACTCTTTAATAATCCTAAAAATTTCATGCATCATCATTCATTACTTACCGTATTTGGAAATAGAAGTGCAGAAATAATATTATCAAAACTCAGCAACCTATGTTAGCCAGCCTATCCCTGCCCTATTATTTTTCTGGACTGAGACATGTCAGAAAGTCTGTGTCAGTTGTGTTTGAGTACTGATTGCAAAGCCTTGATTTTCTGTAAATGAGTTTTTCTTCCACGTGGTGTAGACACTCATTTTTCTTCCTGTTACATCTTGGAGATGCATATTTAGGTTGTCAGTGCCTTGGAGCTGGGCAATTTCCAATTCTGTTTCTTATGGTTCTCCAAATGAGGGTCCTTAACTCGGTGTCGCAGTGCAGGAGATACCAGACTGAAGATACGTGTTCTGTGCTCCTCCCAGATCTCCCACTGAATCAACAAGTGTGGCTGAGTGTATTATTTAGCCTCAGTCTTTTAATAATCCCACCAAGAAATCAACAATAAAAATTAACCAATTCATTTGGGTGTTGTACAAATGAGTGGTTGTGTGTAAAGCAGTGAAAAAACAAGGATTTTGCATTCTCTTGAGACATAAAAGGAAAATCCTAAGATTGAGAAATAAGGATGAGAGTGTTAAAATGGGCAGCAACGAAACCATCATGATTACAAAGCAAACATGATTTCCAGGCAAGGACTTAGACTGAGAGCATTTCTGGAGTCTGAGGAAGAAGAAAACTATTGGGTGAGAACAAAGAAAATAAAATGATGATTCAGAAGTGCCTGATTTGGACAAGAAGTAATTACCACAAGTGAGGCACCATCTTGTCACTGCTTTCCTTTTGGAAGGAGACCGGTCACTCCTAGCTCAGGAAGCCTCTGCCGGCTGTACACCTGCCCTCCTAAAGATGCTGAGCCCACAAAGCATGTGCTGAAACAAAAAAAATAGAGGTTTATTATTTCCCATGCCCCACTGCTCTGCCACTCTACTGTGCTCACGCTGGCAGCAGGAACTGCATCTTAGCCCTGCATGATCTTCAGACCTTCAAGTGTTGTGGCAGCATGGATATGTATTGTATAGTCTGCATTTTAAAGACTTGCAGATGGCCACTTTTCACAGTCATTTCCATAAGGCAGTATCCTCCTTGTAAACACAGAAAAGAAAGAATTGTAGATGTCCAGGTTATAGCCACCCTTCACTGTCCCTCATCCTTCACCATCCCTTTGAGAGTACACCCAAACTCAGATGACTATTAGTGTTGCATTGGCAACCTTGACTATGATCCATCTGGCTTTTTATGGATATAATTCCAAAGGTATTTTGCAGGGCCATGGAGAATGTGTTGCAAGACTTGGAGAGTCCAGTCTGAGGACTCTGCTACTGCCTTACAGATCTGGTAGCTCCTGGGGTTTGGGGTTTTGCCCATGAAACTGATTTTGTTTAAACTGATCTCGGACATCACCATGTAATTTGCCTGTATGCCACAGCCAATTTTCATCTGATTTCTCTGCCCCCAAGCTAACCTTTCATTTTTTGCAGTTTCATGCTATATTAAGAATTTTCTTCAGCAGGTAGAATGCCGCTCTGTGGAAGCCTGTGTAACACCCACATGACATGAGAAATTACTACTGATAATTTCTGGAAAGGGGTGATTAAGACAGAGACCAAATAATTTACCAAACATCTCTTGGCAATTAAGTGAGCCTCTGGGAGGAGATCTCAGGCATGTCTTGTACTTGTTAGTGTTATTATTTATAATTACAATTGTATTACCTCTCAGCTTATGTAAATGTGGTTGATGCCCAGATACTATGGAAATAGAGAGCTGAGACAGTCACTGCTCTCAGGAACCAATAAAGAAAACAACTAATTTTATGCATGGTAAAAGGAAGTATTACTATCCCCAGTGGAGAGGGCTTCTTGCAGCAAGTGCAGAGGGGAGGATGTCCTCACTCCAATGCACAGGGGACACTGAGGGCATCTGAAACACTCTCCCCAAATTCCTGGCAAGGCTATGCTGGAAATCCACTCCTGATCACTGTACCTTAACCAGGACATCTTTACTCTTCCCTGCGTCTAGACTCGATATGTTGTGTTCTGTTTTCTGAGTTGTAGTTTCCCTAGTAGATTCAGGAGCAAGACCAGGTTAATGTCTCTGTGTATAATAAAAAGCAAATTATTATTTCCATACCACCTGATACATCCACAGAAGTTCAGCTCACAGTAATGCAGGGACATGGTTCCTTAAATGAGTTTTGCTGTCAGGAGGAAATGATCATGTGAAATCTTATTCAGTTTTCCAGTTACTAAATGCTGTAAACAATATTTTGGATAAATAAATCCTTTAAGATCATGAAATGTAAATCCAGGTGAAGGAGGACCGTAGCATTTGACCGCTCTGATCTGGCGATTGGGTGAGGAGTGGGGTACAATTTTACAGTTGTAAAGTTATTTATTGCAAATTCATGTACATAGCTAGACCAGGATCCACTGTCTGAAAGGGGTCAACTTGATGTTTGGGACCAATGGTGGTGTTAGAAGCTGTACATTTTGGAGTGACTTGTGTGTAAGACAAACTGCTCCCTGCTATTCCTAAGCAAGGATTTCCTTGTCCTGTTTTGCTTTGTTTTTAACTAGGGCAATATACAATAGTATTCACCAGGAACAAAGTGGGATAAGAAGAGTTCTGCAGCATGTAAGCCCCGTTCCCCCTCCCTCCGCCACCCCTTCAAAACAGACACATCAGAAAGGTCTTCATCTCACACAGCTGCTTCTCTGCAGCTGTGAACAGGACGGTCACCATGACTGAAGCACCCAAGGGCTGCAGCCTATAGATTTTTTTTTTTACCTATTGAGGAAAAAGAGAGTGGGGATAAAAGGAGAGATCGGTATTTTGCCAAAATTGGTATAAAGGTCTCAAAGTTTCGTTTCCCTTTGCATCTTAAAGGTTTGAAAACCTTTTCACCAAGCATGACAAAAACAATACATTATTTCCAAGAATATAAATTTTAAAGAGTCTGTTTTGTCAAATCAGCAATCCTGTTTTACTGATCTGTCTCTGTGTTATGTGCTTTTGAGCTTGGACAAGTGGAAGAAGGAAGTTAATTTCTACAATGAGTTGGAAGAAACTAAGGGTGTCCCTATTTTGAGATGAAAGATTTCTGTAGGCTGCAACATGGATGTGATACCAATCTACTAATAATTGCTCAACAGCAAACAATATGCAAGGATTCCTCCACCCATTGATGTGACAAATGCACAAAAGTTTATTTTGTAACTAGGAAGGACCACATGCCCGAAGGATGGCTCAGACCCTGGAGCTGCCCCGAGAAACTGTATAAAAGCACTGGGAGCACCGAGCTCTTCAAACCACTCTTCTCGGCTTCTCTCTGGTGGTGAACTGAGTAAGTTTGACTTCAGTTAAATATTTTCTATGAGTTTAATAGCTGCTTTAATAAGAGTTTTAAGGTATTTATGTCTGAGCACTCAATATGTCTTTGCCTATTCTTGGGAGAATGTTATTTTCTTAAAAAATATTCAGTCACTTCTTTCAGCTTGGCAGGCTTTGTAGGGTATGGGTTTTATATGGAGAGGATGGGACTTAAAAAGCAGTTTTCATGTTTCAGAGAAAGAATGCTTAATGGTTTTATTTATGCCTGGGAGTGTTTTGCAAATGAAAACAATAATTTTAGGAAGAGTTTTAAATAAACATTGCTGGGTTAATCCTCACCTGTCCTTAATGAGGCCTCGCTGACTTCTAACAGGTTATCTACGTAATTTCTGCATATTAATTGCAATCATATTTTATCCTTATCTATAGAAGAGTCACTTTTTGAATATCATATGGTCTGAATAAAAGAGGGCTCCCCTTTGCAAATGCACCTGCACTGTTGCCGTTGTCCCATGCTCTCCTCACCCTCTCTGTTTCAGGCTTACTTCCAGCCAGAAAGATGTCTTCCTATAGGCAGATCTGCAATTACTCGCCCTGTGACGTGAGCTGCCCAGCGCCATACGCCAATGCCTGGAACGAGCCCTGCGTCACCTCCTGCGGGGACTCCCGTGCCGTGGTCTACCCGCCACCTGTGACCATCGTCTTCCCGGGCCCCATCCTCAGCTCCTGCCCTCAGGAGAGCTTTGTGGGCACCTCAGCCCCACTGGAGATAGGCAGCTCCTTTGGCTATGAGAGGTCCTTTGGGGCCGGTGCCTCCTTGGGTGGCAAGTACTCCTACCCCTGCTATTCCCGCAGGTACACAAGTTATAGCCGTGGGAGCTCTGGGCCCTGCTAAGCTATGCAAGGATTCCCCGGAGAGCTGGACCCAGTGGGGACCAGAGAAAAGTCCAGTCCATGAGTGAGCAGAAGAGCATGGCTTCCAGAGGGACAGCGCACTGGGCTCAGCCACACTGAGAAACAAGCCCGGACACTAAATTTCCTTTCCTGGTGGATTAGGTATCTGCTAACAAGATCTCAACACTGTGTTTGAGTGGCCTTTTACATGACAAATACAGAAAAGACCACAGTTTAAGATCAAATTGTTTATAGAAGACTAACCGTCAGTGCAAGTTAGATCCTGTTTATTTTGACCTTTCTTGATATATGGACTGATGTTTAATGGCTTTTGAGATCTAGTGGAAAAAACTGCTTGAAGGTCTGGTTAGGTTCTGAGAGGTACCCTGTTTCACAGTGTCTCGGATTAAAAAAAACCCAAACGTATATATATATAATTTAAAAAAGCAAACAGGTGAAACCTAAACTCAACTCTAAAATGCTGCAAAATGCAATGAACACAGAAGATCATATTTCAAACTGAAGCCCTAAAAGAAGACAATCACATGCCCAGCAAACCTTAAAAATGTATTCTGTACTCTCTCTGGGTTGTCATGTTCTGCTGCTATGAAGTCCTTGTACTGTTTCAATTAAAGCTTCTGTTGCATCACAATATTTGCCTTCTGGTTTCCTTCTCTCCTCATCTTAAAAATATTAGACAATGATGCCAAAGGGTTTCTTCATTGGAGAGCAAGGCTCCTCTGAGTGAGAGAGCAACTACAATGTATTGAGTATTGTCCAGGCACGGATGAGGAGCGAGTTGAGAGTCTGTGGGGCAGTCTGGCAAGGGTGATACTATTGTAGGCGTCTATTACAGGCCCCCAGATCGGGGTGAGGAAGTTGATGAGGCCTCTACGGACAGCTGAGAGCAGGGACCTGGGGGTCCGGGTGGAAAAATACCATTTTAGGGATGAGCTTTCTGGGTGAGTTCAGAGTTGATGACTGTTTGCTCACTGCTACCAGGGGAAACTCAACTTGGTTTTATAATGGGGAATGTGTGCATCATCCTTTCAGATCAGACCAAGCAGTTCTTCTTCCCTAACCCCTGGTGTGCCTTGGAAAGGACAGGAAGCTTGGTTTAGACACTGCAATTGTATGTGGCACCAAAAGCTTCTAAAGAAAGCCTAAGAACCAGAATTGATGAAATGTGTGATAACACATTTTTTGTCCTCCAAACACCTATCAATTAGAATCGAATAGAGTCACCACTGGGACAGATCCCAAGCTGTCACTACAAGGAGCCTTCAGCTATAACTGCCTCACAACTCTTTCCCATTCCTTATCCCCTTCCCAGGAAGGTAAATGGGCTTCCTAGCCCATCAGGAACAGTGTCAGAGCAGCAAACACCCTGCCACAGCCCCCCCACATGTGCAAGACAAAAGCAAAGTACAACGCTGGAGCACCCTCTAGGCAGAAGTTGCATGCAATTCAACTGCTTCCATGACAGTGCTGGCTCCTGGATGCAGCCACACTCCTGGCTTGGTGCCTCAGTGGTGGCTTGGCCCATGGAGTTTAAAAAAAAAAAAAAGCTGCCAAAACAAAGTTAAAAAAGTTTTGGTTAAACTAACATACCACTATCATTAGTTCTAAGGCTTTCAGTCATAGACTCCTTGAGGAAGCATCACCAATCTTACGTTTTAGAGAGGAATGATTACTCAGCACTGTGGCATCTTATTCCAGCGATTACCAGAATGGTAATAACCGTCACCACCACTGCGGTCAGAGAGCCATCATTGTTAACACCTCCTGAAATGCCTGTTCTGAGCAAGCCCAAGGCTTTCCCAGGATGTTTCTTCAGGGATCTCCATAGTGACTCACCATAATGTAGAGATCGTTTTGATGCACTGAAAGTAAACTAGTTAACAGAAAGAAAAACAGGAGCAGTGCAGAAACATATTCTTTATGGTGAGCAGTGATGAGTAATGCCAGGGCAGAGACCTCCAGCCTGACCTTTTTCAATGAAGTGTACCACCATCACCACGAACTTTGTCACCATCCTGGCTTTTCCACATTAACTACACTATGCCTTTTTTTTTTATCCATAAAGAGGTTTGGGTCTACATAAACATGATGTGTTGTGGCTGGATGTGATTTTGAAGGGTGCTCAGCTCCAGATGTGCATGTTCTAAAGAATATTTTCAAGTTAGGTCTCTCTAGCTTTCTTATTTGTCATACATCTATTGCTTATACCACTTGAGGGCCTGGTAACTGACATTTGTGGCTTGGCATAGAAGTATTACAGGGAGGGAATAGTAACTTGCATCATGGGAGGATCTACCTCCTATGTATTACCATTGCAAAATTATATCTTTTGGTTCATTAGCATGTCTTACTGACTCAAGTTTTGGAAACTAAAGAGTATTGCTTTGAAGATTTGCAGGGCTGATTGATGTGCAAAGATTAAATCTTGATGAGACATAGGGCATTGTGAGCACTGTTCCTGCCCAAATGTGTGGTGAAACACAACTGTTTTGAAATTGTTGCTTGCTCGGAATGGAATAATTGTTGATACTTGTCAATCTTTTTAATACATTCACAGTATTGGCATTTGTATTGCATTTTATTGTAGCTGTTCTGAAGAATAACCATAGGCACAGGCAATCGAGTGCATTGCTCAGAGCCAAGTAACCCTGAAGAGGAGTGACAGGAAAGTGAAAGCTGCTTCTCTCACCCCACGGGGCTTTTGCGGCGCCCCCCACAGATCCACAGGGCCCAGATTTTCCAAAGATTTCATATTTAATAAGCTAGTTTGAAAGTTTGCAACTTACTGAGTACCCCAACATCAATGGGAAATATGAACCAATTCTCCTCCCAACCATGTTTTTTCTTTCCTTGTCTAGATTTTTCTTGCTGACAGACCAAAACTGTCTGTTATTTCACTTATGTCAGGGCAATCAAACATTAAAACTTAACTGTGGTGTTCAGGAAATGCTATAATTACATCAGACCTTTCAAAATATAGCAACAGCTGAGTCTAATCCAAGTCGTTGCATGGAAGCAAGTCATTTAGACTCAGGGCAGCAATTATCTTTTCTGTAAAAAGTGACACAATAACTACCTACTTTCCATAAAATACTGGTGATGGCAAAAAATGATGAACAGCAGAAGAGCTGGGTAAGCAGCAAACTTAGAGTTGTCTCACAGTGTAAACAGAAAAGGAGATTAAGGGACTGGCACAGGCTTATCACCGGGCTGATCTTTGTGAACAGGCATTGATGAAGACTTTGTAGAAGCCATGGTGTACCAGCAGCTCTCCTGGGCATGCAATCGGCAGCAAAGGCTCGGGATGCTAATCCAGTCCACATTCGTGGCTGGTTCATGACGACCCTGGTCAGGAGCATGTACCTGGACTTGCCTTTAGCACACATCTAGACTTGCAGGTAGGTTTTGCAGTCCCTGCTAAGCTACCTTCTCACCAGTGTCCGAGTCAGCCCGAGCTCATTCCACAGGAGGGCAGCAGTCCCAACATGGAACTGGGTGACCAGAACTGCATCCCAGCTGGGTCCGGCAGCCCCGCCAACCTTTTCCTGCCCTTGCAGGAGAAACCAGGCTTCTCCAGAGCAGCTCCCCCTCAGGCTGGGAAGGGAGCTGGAAAGAAAGAGGAACTTCCAAATCCTCTGATGGAGACATTTGCTAATTGCTCCATCAGACCTTCCCAGCCACAGGAAAATGGGTTCCTGGCTGTTGCCAAGTGTCTTTTAAAAATTGTTTTGGATTTTTTTACATATTAAAAATCCCAGCTTTTGCACTTCTGGAACTGCTGGGCTGAGGGATCCAAATGTATTTAACGAGCCCTATGGAAACAGCCCTATGTCTTGATCGTTGACATGAAAGCTATTGTCACAGAACAAAATAAAAGCAGTTTTATAATAAAATCATCAGTTTACTAGATAAAAAAAAAAAAAAATCCTGAGAAGATATGGAGATAAACATGTAAAATCATGACCTTTTTTCCAAATCAGTTATTACAGAGTCTTTGGGAATGTAACCCAAATAATATACTATTAACATTCTATTAACATACCACTTTACATGTGTAATACATCAGTGCATGTTTGTCAAGCACTCAGACTCCCTTTGTTCTGTGGAAGTCTTGGAATATTTCTAGATAGCTATAATTGCAAGAATAACATAGTATTTCCTAGGCACCAAAAGACCATGACTTAAATAAGTAAACACATGTACGTAGCCATTACGGAAGAATGAAATTAACATAATATTTAGTATTAAAACAGCATCTGAAATTGCTTGGTATGAGCAGGACACACCTGTCCTAAATGGCATCTGCCTAGAGAGACACACCGGTGGCACCAGCTGGGCAGATGTAGATATTTGGGTCTTTAACCAAGACATCGAGGTCCTCCAGGTCCACAAAGTGACTGTTAACACTCACGTGTGAAATAGAGTTCCTTGCAAAAGCAGGCCAGAAAAGTTTGGTTGCAGAAATATGAACAATATCTTGAATCTGGCTCAGTTCAGTTTGTTTATGGGAAAGATTTCCTCCAAATAGGACTGGTTATGAGTTGGAAGAGGATGCTTTTTTAAAAATATGCGTTTTGCTATAATCTAGAGTTGTATACTTACAAAATACAGACCCACGTTTCTCTATGAAACAGACTTCTGCTCACTGTTTTCCAGACTGCAACCTGAATTATGCAGCTGACATCCCATTTTTGCACAAGTGCCTGCAGAGCAAAACCAAATCCTTAATTTTACCTGGGCATCAAGTTTTGGGTGGTCTAGGAGTCTCAAGGCTATATTCTGTTCCTCTATACAAGGGTGAGTGTCACCAAGAGAACATGGCACATAAGTAGCAGAGGAAAAAGGAGATTCAGAAGGCAAATGGTTTGATGCAGTAGCATTTTAATGTAAATGCAAAGTGGACTAAACATTTGCAGAAAGAATAATGCAGACTAGGAAGAGCATATTTCTAGAGACAAGAAAAACTAAAACTAATTACCCATTCCAGTGTGACACATTTCATCAAGATGTTCACTTTCCTCATTCTTGCTGAGTCTGACATTCAAATCCCTATGTGTGCTTTGTTTTAAAGCCATGGTCAATGTCAAACTGGGTAGAGAAAGTCAAAAGCACAGGCAGAAGATGCAAAGCCACAAGAATAAAGCAAGCATTAATCTAAGCTAAAGCATTCTACAGGAATAAAATGTAGGGCCCTGGTTTGGGGGTTGCTTCCCTCTCCAGTAACCATGCCTGTAAATCACATGCCATATTCTTTCACTTCTTTGCTTGTTCTTTTCCCGTGATTATTCTCTGTTCTAAGATGATTACATCTTCTAACAGAAGGGCCTCTGACAAGGATGCACCCAGCGGGTGGAATAGGTGTAGGAACACTCCGGCACGCACTGGGGAGTGCACTGGGGAGCACACTGGGGAGCGCACTGTGGGACGCACTGGGGAGTGCACTGGGGAGCGCATTGTGGGACGCACTGGGGAGCACACTGTGGGACGCACTGGGGCTCGCACTTTGCCACAATCTGTGGGACACTCCGATCGATGCAGGGCTCCAAGCACTCAGTCCCTTTCTGTGCTGACCCTATTGCCACACCCGACTCTAATGCACCAGCCAGCTCAGCTGACTCTGTGGAGCCCACGACGGTTTCTTGTGGGTAGGTAGTGAGGATGGGTCCTGGGAAGGTCACGACCACTGGAGGTGGGAATATAATCACGCGGGAGTCTGGGCAGGTGATGGTGCAGGGCTCATTGCAGGCAGCGGCACGGGGCTCGGGGCATTTCGCATCACATGGGGCAGAACACGGCTCAGCGCAGACAGTTTTATCACAAGACATCTTTTAGCTGTGATGTAGACCTGCAAGGTAAGGGAAGGAGCAAATATAAAACTCAACATTTGAGCCCTGAAGAAACACAAGTTGGTTGATACCCATGCTGTTCTGCTTTTCTTTGCACTGCTCTGTGACCTTTCAGAACCTGATTGTTTCCTGCAGACACCAAACAACCACTTTGGGGCTGCTGCTTAAATAACATCTGTTTTTTTCCAGTAATTTGGACTCCAGAGGTGGAGTGCAGTTAAATTAGGGTAACACAGCACCAAGCATTGCAGAAATGGAAAACACATGAGAGGTTTTATTGTACCAAGTTTACATACTCTCTAGGCTAAGCAAACAAAAGGCAGAGAAAGATACATAATCCCTATGTTGTACATGAGGCAGCCAATCCCATAAGGATACCAAGTAATATGGTTTTAGTGTAGTTAGTCCGTAACAGGTGACTTTAATACAGCAAATTTAGTACCAATGTCAATGAGAAAGTTAAACAACCAAGAGTCTTTTGTAAGGTCATGAGGGAAGAGCTGAAGCACAGCAAAAACCTGAAAGCAGGTCACCTGCATTTACATTTCGGAGGGAGTAAAACTATTCACAAACCTGGACTGAATCCTACACCTTCTTTGTTTCTTTTGAAATAAACGGAAGGGTGGGGAGGTAATTTGTAAAATGTCATAAAACTACATTTCAGGATGTCATTTCAAACTTATCCGGACTCCAAATCAAAGCACCAAATGAAGGAGATCATTAATCCTTTGTTTCAGACTAAATGATGTATTTTGGTTTCAGCCAAGGGGGTTACTTATTTTTTGTCCAACTGAGCTGCATATTAAGAGGGCCTGGGTGAGGCCCTGTTTGATTCAAACTATTATTCTTGTTGTTTTTTTTTTTCTTTTGTTTTTATAGGCACAATGCCAAAATACCCATTATTCACCTAAACTTCTCCTGACCTTAAACACTAATCCAGACATTATCTTCAGGCTCCCACCCTTTCATTCTACTACATCTATTAATTCTATGTTCTGCAGTTGACCTGCAAATCCCTCAGCAGAAAAAAAGCCAGAGAAAATGGATAGCTGAAAACCAGACCAGACACAACATACAGCACAAAACATTTATAGTAGGTACTACATTCTTATGCAGCCTGTTGAATCTTTTGCATAAGACCACTGCCTTGCATAAGCAGAACAAAACCACCCAAAACAACCTCCCAAGGGATATACACCTTGAAAAGACACTTTTTGGGTTCCCATTTCTTCTGCATAGCTGTACTGACAGGCGATTTAGCAAAGCCCTGGCCATTCCGACTGACAGCAAGTGCCCAAGAGGGTCCCAAATGGGGCACTCCCAAAGTCAGACCAGGAACCCTGTAAAGCCACATCCACAGAGATGCTGTGTCCCAATAACTGGCTCCAGTCTGAAAGGTGACTGCAGCTGTCTTGGAATCTCAAGTATTTTTATAGCCTATCTCAATACTTAAGCATGATACCTCTGTCAAAAATTAGATAAAAATTGGAAGCCACAAAGTCAGAGCAACACTGCCAGATGGCTAAGATATTTTAAGGTTACCTAAATGCCATATGCATTAAGTTTCTATAAAGTAATGGAAGTAGGTGTCTTTAACATTATCTAGATTTGATATGTATTGTTAAGCTCAGTCCATCAGAACCTCCAACTGCATAATTGGAAAATTACACTTTCATTAAAATTAACTCCTGAATATTGTACAGAACAGCAGAATATTAATCCAAAATTTATCCCTGAAGTAAACATAAATATTTCAAAATTATACTTTTTTTTTTTTTTAGGAAGAAGTTATATCAGAATCCAACTTACTCAGTTCACCGAGGAGAAGTCAAGAGAACCTGCTGAAAGGTTTCTGAATCATGAATGGTTTTATATACCTGCCTGGACCACCAGGCTGATGCAAGAAAATAACGTCATATTTGTGCATTAGGCTCCATTACTCCCCAAACAAAATTTGACATAATTACAGTAATTGTTTTGCTTGATGTTTGTGTTGATTACCCTATTCTCACCAGCACGTGACTTCCACAGTCCCATCCTCGGATTCCTTTCATTTCATTGTTTTAAGCATCAAATCCATTCTTGCAGCCTGGACAGCGCAAAGGCAGCGCGCAGGACTGAAGTCGGGCTGGCACAGGAGCCCTGGCAGTGCAGCAGCTGTGAGAAGGCTCTGCAGAACTCATCCTTGCAGTTCATTAGAAAACAGGAGTTTGTTTTCCTTGCTTAACATCATGACCTCCAAGAACGCATAAAAGCCTAACCTAGTATTAGTAGGAAGTGTGCTTGCCAGTTTAAAGCTTGTTGGGACGTGTTCACAGACACTGTAGTCACTGCATGACTGTAGTGTCAGGCTTGCCTTGGAGAGACACTCCTAGCACAGTATGGCATTGCCTGTGGTGGCCTGGCTCCTCCTTTGGTGTTCAGTTCTTTTCCAAGGCAAGAATATAACACTGTGCAAGGGCCCGATGTGGCATCTGTGGCCTCAGTTTAGCACAAGAGGTCTCCTTCTCTGCAATACAATTCCTGGCCAAATCCAGGGAGAAACATGAGGGTAGAAAGCTCATTTTGGTTAAAGTGAGATGATGCGAGGCATCTAGGAATTGCTCGTTCTGGTCAGGAACAAATCACTCTACCCCAAGTCCCTTTCACAAGTGATTATGGTCACAGCTACACCAGGAAAATACATATGAGTGTAGAGCACAGTGCTGTGGGAAACTCAGGGTAAGTGAGCAATGCTCTGGCAAAAGAACCAGAACTGATCATTCCGCATTTAACGTGCAAGTGAGCCAAGGAAGAGAGGAGCAAACAATTTAAGATTACTCAGGAGAACTTTGGTGATGCAGAGGACTAAGAGTTACAGGACTGATTTGTGCCCAACTTGACCCGCTGTGATGAAGCAGCATTTCTTGCCAAATTTGAAGCACAGACCCAACCCCCTCAGATGATGTAATATTATTTAAATCACAAATATGCCCTGATTTGGAAAGGTGAATATTTGGCCAACTTGTTTTAAATAATATGATTAGGATAACAAATGCAGAGCTGGATTTTCATAGGGAAAAATAAACCCAAGAAACAACCAAACAAAAACCAAACCAAAAAACAACAGCAACAAAAAACCCCCACTGAATTCCCAAGGTGTTTATCATTGCCTGATTCAGAAAATGACATGGCTAGCCCTTACATATATTTTAAAGAGACGCTATGATTCAATACTGTGGAGTTTAATACTGGAAGCCTGTTATTAACATCATAACACCACAACACTTTGCATGTATAAAACATTAGTGGGTGTTTGCAAAACTATCTGAAAGCATTTCCTCAGAATATTTCCAATGTGTTCTTGCCCGTGGGGATCCTCCAAAGTGACTCTGCTTACAAGAGATAATTGATACCATAGAAGCTGCAAAATAATAAGGAAAAACGTTGAATATGTATGGAAATTAGGAAGGGGAAATGAGTCATAGAATCATAGAACCATTTTGGTTGGAAAAGATCTTTAAGATCATTGAGTCCAACCGTTAACCTAGCATGGTTCAGTCCACCTCTCAACCATGTCCCTACTCATCTCCAAGTCTCTTAAATTCCTCCAGGGATGGTGACTCAACCACTTATCTGGGCAACCTGTTCCAATGTTTGACAACCCTTTCCAGGAAGAAGTTTTTCCGAATATCCCATCTAAGCTTCCCCTGGCACAGCTGGAGGCCACTTCCTCACATCCTATTGCTTGTTACCTGTGAGAAGAGACCAATACTCTTCATGCTACCACCTCTTTCCAGGTAGGTTTGGAGAACGAGATATCCCCTCAGCCTCCTTTTCTCCAGGCTAACCCCTCAGGTCCCTCAGCTGCTTCCCATCACACTTGTGCTCCAGCCCCTTCACCAGCTTCATTGTACTTCTCTGAATTCTCTCCAGCAACTCAATGGACAGGGGGTTGGCCACTGCCCTAGTCTTGCTGACCACTGTGGTGCTGATACAAGCCAGGATGTTGGTGGTCATCCGGCTACATGCTGGCTCATATTCAGCCTGCTGTCAATCAACACCCTCAAGCCCTTTTCCACCAGGCAGTTCTCCAGCCGCCCTTCCCTGAACCTGTAGCACTGTGTGGGGTTGTTGTAACCCAAGTGCGGGACCCAGCGCTTAGCCTTGTTGAACCTCAGACAACTGGCCTCGGCCCATCAATCCAGCTGGTCCAGATCTCTCTGTAGAGCCTCCCTGCCCTCACGCAGATCAACACTCCCACCCAACTTGGTGTCATCTGAAAACTTACTGAGGGTGCACTCGATCCCCTTTTCCAGATCATTGATAAAGATATTAAACAAAACTGTCCCTAGAGCTAAGCCCTGGGGAACAGGACTCGTGACCAACCACCAACTGGATTTGACTCGATTCACCACAACCCTTTGGGCCTGGCCATCCAGACAGTTTTTTATACAGCAAAGACTACACCTGTCCAGGCCATGAGCAGCCAGTTTCACCAAGAGAATGCTGTGGGAAATGGTGTCAAAGACTTTAGTAAAGTCTAGGCAAACAACATCCATAGCTTTTCCCTCGTCCAATAAGTGGGTTACCTTGTCATAAAAGGAGATCAGATTAGGCAGAACCTGCCTTTTGTAAACTCATGCTGACTAGGCCTGATTACTTGGTTGTCCTGTGTGTGCCACGTGATGGCTCTCGGCATGATCTGCTCCATAATATTCCCTGGGACTAAGATCAGACTGACAGACCTGTAATTCACCAGATCCTCCTTGTGGCCCTTCTTGTAGATGGGTGTCCCATTTGATAACTTTCAGTCAACTGGAACCTCACCAGTTAGCCAGGACTGCTGATAAATGGTTGAAGTGGCTTGGTGAGCACCTCTGCCAGCTCCCTCAGAACTCCTAGGTAGATCCCATCTGGTGGTCTATAACAGACTCCCACCAGGATATCTGACTTGTTGGCCTTCCCCCTGATTCTTACGCATAAACACTCAACCTTATCACCATCATTAAACTCTAGACAATCAAACCACTCCCTAATACACAGGGATACCCCAACACCTCGCCTTCCTTGCCTATCCCTTCTGAAGGGAACCCAAAAACTGTTCAATGTGTGCATGAATACTTTGGGCTGACAAGTCCCAAGGTCATGGTGACAATCAGAACTGCTATTCAGCTGGAGCTACACACCTGATTTTTACCCACTGTTCTGGATCTATGCAGGGGAGATGAGACATGCTGTTGAGAGAGGATTTGAATAGCATCTGTCAGGTGCTCTTCTTATAGGCGCGACCCAACACATCAACGTCTGGTAGCTTCAATAAAGTGTGGAGTCACTGGCATTAATCTCCAGCTACTTTCAGCAGAGCCAGCTCTGCAGGCAATTGCCATGACTCCTCCTTCACTCTTGCTAACAGCTTGTATTGGTAGCATCCTCCTGTAGCTTTTGTCCTGTATTTGGCTGTCTACCAGACACTTCCAGTGGAACCTCTTGTGTTCCAGTTTGAACCCATTACCCCTTGTCCTACTGGTGGCTGTCACCGAGAAGAGCCTGGCTCCATCCTCCTGACACTCAGCCTTGATATATCTGTAAACATTGAGGTCACCCCTCAGTTTCCTCTTCTCCAAGCTAAAGAGTCCCAGCTCCCTCAGCCTTTCCTCATAAGGGAGATGCTTCACTCCCTTGATCATCTTTGTTGCCCTATGCCTTATGTTACCCATAAGATTACCTGAAAACATGAGTTACAAGATAAAAATAAAGAAAAATTAATAGATCAATCAAGGGTTCAGTCTGAATGCAACATAGCTTTAATTACAGGGAAGCAGTACAGGATACATTTGGTGAAGACAGTCACACAAGGCACAAAGGACATTTCCCAGGGCTTTGGGAAGCGATGGATCTCCATGGGTGCCAACAAAGTTGATCACTTGGACATCACCGGCTTGCAGCTTCCCCTGTGAGGTCAGCACAGCCCAGGGCTGCCGAAGCACAAGATACGGCCCTTCAGAAAAAGCCAGAGCCACAGCTTCCTCCACCAAACCTCCGGGAACTAGAGTAGCCCCCACCACTCTGAGAGCTGCCCCCTCCAAAGGACCGGCCCCCTCCAAAGGAGCCCCCACCGTAGGAGCTGCCTCCTCCAAAGGAGCCCCCGAAGCCCCCGCCGTGGGAGTTGGAGCCAAAACGGAAGGATCTGCTTCTGTGTGAGCCCCCAAATGAACTGCCTCCTCCATAGGAACCCCCAGAGCCCAAGGAACCACTCCCTCCATATGAGCCCCCCATCCCAAATGAACTTCCTCCTCCATAGGAGCCCCCAGAGCCAAATGAGCCTCCTGATTCAGCAGAGCCTAGTGCCCCTGAAAACCCTCCCCCAATGGGTGTTGGTAGCGAGGTGCCCACAAAGCTCTCCTGAGGACAAGAGGCGAGGATGGGGCCTGGGAAGGTGATGATCACTGGTGGTGGGTAGACCACGGCACGGGAATCCCCACAGGAGGTGACACAGGGCTGGTTCCAGGCCTGGGCACAGGGCTCTGGGCAGGTGACCTCGCAGGGTCCAGCGCATCTGCTGCTCAAGAGCTGTCCTCCTGAAGACATCTTTTGTGATGTAGGTAAACCTACAGCACAGTTTAAGAAGTAAAAGAAAAATGTATATGCAGTCTCTGCACCTTTATGCAACAACTGTGGTGACAAAAGCTGTGCATTTCCTGATAGAAGGAATTATTTTATTATAAATATGAGAACTACTTGTATGGAGATACCTAAGTTTACTGCAATCTGAAATATTGTTCTTCAGCATGCTTAAAGCTAAATAATACAGACACAAACACAACTTCTCTGGCAGTTCAGTGTAGCTGTCAGTAAGGAATGCACCTTAATAAAGCATCTTTAGCCTATCTTCATTTTCACAGTGTATCTTATTGTCTTCCACCACTAGCCTCTACTTCTGTTAGAGACAAAAAACTAATTTTTTCATTTCAGCTATTGAGTTCTTTTGGAAAAAAGGTTCGACAAACACCATGCTTATAAACAGAAATCAACAGTGGTTCTTGCCTTGTGTGTGTTTATACACAAGTATTTTCATAAATGCCAAGCAATAAATTGTTAAGTTGTAACCTTCTTATCAAATTAAGAGGATTTAATTGACACCCTCTTTTTGTGGTTTGGAAGAATGCAGTCTCACATTTTAAGACCTTCATTTACCAATGGTTACTGCCACATGGCTACAAAAGTCTTACCTGCTAAAGAAATAAAAGGAAACTGATATTGCTGTTCATTGCAGAGTGCTGACATAGAGTTCATTCCCAAGTTAAACACTGATAGCAACATCCCAGCTAACATAAAGGAACATAAAGAGTACTTACCAGGCTCACAGAGAAAACCAGACTGAAGAGAAGTTGCTGGTGAACGTGGAGGAAACACAGTGGTTTTATATACCCCCTTCAGACTGCTACCAGGACATGCAACACACTTTCCTACATGGGGCATAATAGTTAGCCAGCAAAACATTTTGCTGTATAAGCTACTTCTAATCGTAATAATTGTTTTGTTAATGATAACGATTAGTAAATCAGCTCCATATGTGCAACACACCCTTTGTTTTACCATAATACTTAAATAGCTTTTATATTAATTTTATGACTAGTGCCATCTCCTGACCTCAGTTGAATTGCAATGGTAGTAAATTGAGCTCCATTTGCTTAACGAGGTAAAGGCTCAACCTTTCCCTGAAGTACCTTCCCAAGGACATCAGTTTGGCTTTGTCAGGAGGAAGATTTTCTGTTCTGCAGAGAAATCCATTTAAATTTAGAATTATGAAGAGTTGGGAAAACTGCAAATTTAATCATTACAGCTCCTCAGAAGGGAGGGGTCATTTTTTCTGACTGTTTCACTTCCACCCAAGTAACTGCTTACAGACGTGCTTAATCAAATGGTCACTGTCATCCAAGCGAGCACAAGGAAGCACCATGTGAGAACATTAAGTAATTTTATTGTCATCGTTCTCCTTTTATTACCCTTCAGGAGATCTGTGGTACGCTAGCAGGATGCACTGCTGTTGCCCAGGAAGCATCATTTGAGAAAAAAACAAAGTCTTTCTGGGTACAGAGTGGACACATGTAGAGTGGATAAAGATGATTTAATCTAAAAGAAAATAACACTATCTTAAGAACAGCATGGACTATTTCTTTTTCAAGAAAGCCACAGTGGTATTCCTGGACTGGTACTTAAAAGTGTATAAATAGGAAGAGATCTCTCTAAGCAAGATTTCCTTTATCAAGAACCAGAAACATAGTGAGAACATTAGATGTTTCTAAATCAAAGTAACCTGAAGTAATTCTAGGTTTTGACTGGGTCACAGCTGTGAGAGAAAAGCAACTGCAGTCTATCTGAATCTAAATGGTTGGGTTTTCAGCCCTTTCCACTTATCATTCTATGTTTAATGTTCATATCACAGATTTCTCGTGGTTTCAAACTTGATTAGCAAATAGACACAGGGAGCTTATATGGTTAAGTTCTTGCACCAGAATGCGAACGCGTCCTGTCAGGCATCAGTGGGCAGCCCTTGATTTGACAGTTTTGCTAGTCAGCACTTCTTTGTTAACTCCTTCATTAATGTGAATCTTCCTGGTTTCCTACAGTTGGATTGAGAAATGTCAATTTATTATGCATGACAAACCCTGGGCATTGCTGTTGTTTCTCATATTTCAGCATCACTGGCAAGCGATAGCACTTCTGTAAACCACCAAACTATTTCCAATCCAGATTTTGAAGAAGAAAAATGGAATATAGTGTATAAAACCTGTTTATCAGCTTAATATAATCAATCCTTGCATGCATCTAAACTCACTCTGGTTTCAAGTCCAGTGAGGGCCAGGGGCAGTATCAGTTGCTAGATAACTTTGTCAGAGTCGGAGTATCAAATAAAACAAAACATTAGGTGTGTAATGCTTGTAACGTGACTTTCAATTAAGAATTAAGTCGTGATCACATCACCGAAGAGAACAATTAGAACAATTAAAGAAATAATCCATGCAGCAAAACACAGTTTGGCAATGCATAGGAAGCTCTTGCACAAAGCATGGCTCACATCCCACTGGTGGTCTGAAGAGGTATATAAGAGCGCCCTGAACACTTCAGTTCCATCAACGACAGCTCTTCATCTGCACTTCTTCAGACCTGGTAAGTTGGATCTCCTTCATTCTCTGTATGGAACATTAGGAAAATATTTTCAGCATCTGACTGAGAACTTAGTCTTTGCAGAAAGTGTAATGCTAAGCAATGCCATTTGCCTTTGGTCCCACTGATTTTAGAGTAATTTAAATGTATGCCTTTGTAGACAGTTGATGAATTTAAAGACTGGATTTTCACAGGCACAAGGATCAATTCTGTATTGTCAACTAGATCCAGATCTGACTATCATAATCGAACAAAAACTAGAAGGTGAGCTACCTCCAAAGGCACATGGAGTTTCGCTTTGCTCTCCATGATTACCAGCATTTCTAGAGCAGCAGAAAATGCCTTGGGAATTGCCAGCTGTTAGTGCATGCATGTTCAGAAAAAGGCACGAGAGAGATAAACCTGAATTTGTCTAAACACTCTTCTATGTCTTTTTCATGCATGTGAAAGACATTAAAGCAAGCTTTATTCCCTCTCACATTTGGGCATTGCATTTATACTTTATCTCCTGCTGTAGGTTTACCTACATCACAAAAGATGTCTTCAGGAGGACAGCTCTTGAGCAGCAGATGCGCTGGACCCTGCGAGGTCACCTGCCCAGAGCCCTGTGCCCAGGCCTGGAACCAGCCCTGTGTCACCTCCTGTGGGGATTCCCGTGCCGTGGTCTACCCACCACCAGTGATCATCACCTTCCCAGGCCCCATCCTCGCCTCTTGTCCTCAGGAGAGCTTTGTGGGCACCTCGCTACCAACACCCATTGGGGGAGGGTTTTCAGGGGCACTAGGCTCTGCTGAATCAGGGGGCTCATTTGGCTCTGGGGGCTCCTATGGAGGAGGAAGTTCATTTGGGATGGGGGGCTCATATGGAGGGAGTGGTTCCTTGGGCTCTGGGGGTTCCTATGGAGGAGGCAGTTCATTTGGGGGCTCACACAGAAGCAGATCCTTCCGTTTTGGCTCCAGCTCCCACAGCGGGGGCTTCGGGGGCTCCTTTGGAGGAGGCAGCTCCTACGGTGGGGGCTCCTTTGGAGGGGGCCGGTCCTTTGGAGGGGGCAGCTCTCAGAGTGGTGGGGGCTACTCTAGTTCCCGGAGGTTTGGTGGAGGAAGCTGTGGCTCTGGCTTTTTCTGAAGGGCCGTATCTTGTGCTTCGGCAGCCCTGGGCTGTGCTGACCTCACAGGGGAAGCCGCAAGCCGGTGATGTCCAAGTGATCAACTTTGTTGGCACCCATGGAGATCCATCGCTTCCCAAAGCCCTGGGAAATGTCCTTTGTGCCTTGTGTGACTGTTTTCACCAAATGTATCCCGTGCTTCCCTATCATTAAAGCTATGCTGCATCAGGATATTTGCTTAATGTTTTCCTTATCATCTTTTCACTTACAAGCCACTTTGATTATGAAACACATTGCCATGAAGCCAGCTATGAGGTGACAATTCTCTGTCTTAATTCTCTGAGAGACTATCAGGCTCCTTCAGCTGACAGCAGGAATTTGGAGCCTTGGAAAATGTTGCACCTGTGACACATTTCAGGATTCATGCCACTGAACTGGAATTGTGCTTCCTGACGTGCATAATTATCTCACCTCGTAGCTGCGGAGTTACGTAACAATTGCAATCAAATTATCTAATTGTTTTCAAATTGAGCCTGTTTCCTCAGTCGTATTAGTATTTTGCTTGGGGGTGATGAGTTTCTTGTCTGCAATCATTAAGTAAATCACAGATTAAAATCATTTAACTTCTTTAAACATAGGAAACTTAAGCTATTTCTTAATAATGTGAGTATCCTCTAAATTGTGTAGTGGGTTTTTTCTTCTATCTTCAAAAAAGCTGTCAATTAACATTTTTGTTATTGACATTTTCCCCTTAGCTTTACCAAAGAGATAAAGGTTAGATTTTCAAAGTGGGACCAGGAGTCTCAGCTCCTGAGATCAGCTGATCGGGGCAGCTCGGCGGGTCCCGATCCAGCGAAATCTTCGAGGCACAGAGAAGCCTTTTTTTGGGTTTTTCTCTCTCAGTCGGGCACTTTCGCTCTCCAGAGACCCGGCAGCTCGCGGCAGCCCTTGCGAGAGCAGCTGATATGAGTGGGCGTTACCGATCACCCCCCGCCCCTCGTCTCGAAAAAGCCTCCGGGGGGCAGCAGCCCATCGCTGCCCACCAGGCGCGGGAAGGAGCGATCGGCTTGTGCCGCGGGTGGGCGGCACCCACGCTGCGCTGCAGCAGCGGGGCCGTAACTCGCCCACCGGGGTGTAGAGCTTGTCACCTTTTGCTAGTTAGACTCTCACCTGTTGCCGCTGTCTCGTACTGTTGCCAACCGTGGTCTTGACCAGAACGAGAGCTTGTCTCGAGAAGACTGTAGCAACTCAGACAGACTGTCTGCCCCGAACCGTGTCTATTCAGGTTTCTGGCTGCAGGCAGTGCCAGAACCTGCTGCTGCCGGATGATGATGGCAGCATCCCACCTGTGTGAGGTGTGAGCAGGTGCAAGATCTGTTCTACATGGTTGCAAAGCTTAAGGAGGAGATTGAGATGCTGAGGACCATCAGGGAGTGTGAAAAGGAAATAACTGATGGAGTAACTCCCTGGCGTGCCACTCAGAGAGGCTCCAGGGGGTTACCCCCCATAAGGTGATGGACACCTTGACCCCTCAGGCCCCCTCTGATGCAAAGGGTGGAGGAGCCGACTAGAAGAGGTGTACTGCTGGACCTCATCCTCGGTAACAAGGAGGGTCACACAGTGTCACACTATGTTTGGGATTGGAAGGGACCTCAAAAGATCATCCAGTCCAATCCCCCTGCTGGAGCAGAAACACCCAGGTGAGGTTGCACAGGAACATGTCCAGGTGGGTTTTGAATGTCTCCAGAGAAGGAGACTCCACAACCCCCCTGGGCAGCCTGTTCCAGTGTCTGTCACCCTCACTGAGAAGAAGTTTTTTTCTCAAATTTAAGTGGAACCTCTTGTGTTCCAGCTTGATCCTATTACCCCTTGTCCTATCATTGTTTGCCACCGAGAAGAGCCTGGCTCCATCCTCATAGCAGTCATCTTTTATATATTTATAGACATTAATAAGGTCACCCCTCAGTCTCCTCTTCTCCAAACTAAAGAGACCCAGCTCCCTCAGCCTTTCTTCATAAGGGAGATGCTCCACTTCCTTAATCATCTTTGTTGCCCTACGCTGGACCCTCTCCAGCAGTTCCCTGTCTTTCTGGAACTGAGGGGCCCAGAGCTGGACACAATATTCTAGATGGGGTCTCACCAGGGCGGAGTAGAGGGGAAGGAGGACTCTCGATCTACTGACCACCCCCCTTGTAATACACCCGAGGATGCCATTGGCCTTCCTGGCCACAAGGGCACAGTGCTGGCTCATGGTCATCCTGTTGTCCACCAGGACCCCCAGGTCCCTTTCCCCTACACTGCTCTCTAATATGTAATTTCCCAGCCTATACTGGAACCTGGGGTTGTTCCTGCCCTGATGCAGGACTCTACACTTTCCCTTGTTAAATTTCGTCAGGTTATTCCCCACCCAACTCTCCAGCCTGTCCAGGTCTCTGGATGACAGCACAGCCTTCTGGCGTGTCACCACTCCTCCCAGCAAACTTGCTGATAGTACACTCTGTTCCCTTGTCTAAATTGTTAATGAATATATGGAACAATATTGGCCCCAGTACTGATCCCTGAGGCACTCCACTAGATACTGGCCTCCAACTAGACCCTGCACCATTGACTACCACTCTCTGGCTTCTCTCCTTAAGCCAGTTTGCAACCCACCTCACTACTCTGTTGTCTAGACCACACCTCCTCAACTTAGCTGTGAGGATGCTGTGGGAGACTGTGTCAAAGGCTTTACTGAAGTCAAGGTAGACCACATCCACCGCTCTGCCATCGTCCATCCACCTTGTTACATTCTCATAAAAGGCTATGAGCTTGGTCAAGCATGGATGGCTTGGTAAAGCCTTGGTAAAGCCATGCTGACTGCCCCTAATAACCCTCTTATCTGGCTGAAGTGGTAAAGGTGGAGGGCTGCCTTGGTTGCAGCGACCATGAGATGGCGGAGTTCAGGATCTCATGTGGCAGGAGCAGGATAGCAAGTAGAATTGCAACCCTGGATTTCAGCAGGGCAAACTTTGGCCTTTTCAGGCAATTGCTGGGGGAAATCCCATGGGCAAGGCTGCTTGAAGGTAAAGGGGCCCAAGATAGTTGGTTGGTGTTCAGGGACTGTTTCTACCAGGCACAATATCAGAGCATCCCAACATGTAGGAAGTCAAGGAAGAGAGCCAGGAGACCTGCGTGGTTAAACAGGAACTGCTGGGTGTGCTCAAGTGGAAGAGGAGAGTTTATAGACCATGGAAGGAGTGGCTGGCCACTTGGGGAGAATATCAGGCTGTTGTCAGAGGGTGTAGGGAGGCAACTAGGAAAGCTGAGGCCTCCTTAGAATTAAACCTGGTGAGGGGGGTCAAGGACAACAGGAAGAGCTCTTTCCAATCCGTGGCAGATAAAACTAACAGCAGAGGCAATGTAGGCCCACTGAAGAACGAGGTGGGTGCCCTGGTGACAGAAGATACAGAAAAGGCAGAGTTACTGAATGCCTTCTTTGTCTCTGTCTGCTCTGCTGGAGGCTGTCCTGAGGAGCCCATTACTGCTGAGGCCCCAGAGGAAGTTGGGACAATGGAGGAGTTTGCCTGGGTTGATGAGGACTGGGTTAGGGAGCAATTAGGCAATCTGGACATCCATAAATCCATGGGTCCGGATGGGATGCGCCTGCGGGTGCTGAGGGAGCTGGCTGAGGTCATTGCTGGACCGCTCTTCATCATCTTTGCCAAGTCTTGGGAAATGGGAGAGGTGTCTGAGGATTGGAGGAAAGCAAATGTCACTCCAGTCTTCAAAAAGGGCAAGAAGGAGGACCCAGGTAACTATAGACCAGTCAGCCTTACCTCCATCCCTGGGAAACCGATGGAATGACTTCTCCTTGGTGCCATCTCAAGGCATGTCAGGGATAAGAGGGTCATTAGGGGCAGTCAACATGGCTTCACCAAGGGGAAGTCGTGCTTGACCAACCTCATTGACTTTTATGAGGACATAACAAGAGGGATGGATGATGGCAGAGCGGTGGATGTGATCTACCTTGAGTAAGGCATTTAACACAGTCTCCACAGCATCCTCACAGCTGAAATGAGGGAGTGCGGTCTGGATGAGCGGGTAGTGAGGTGGACTGTGGTTCTGTGATTCTGTGGTTTGTAACTAAGAAATTGCAATGAAATGAATGCCAGAAGACAGTGCTATGATGCAACAGGGCTTTAATACAAACAAGAAGTGGAATACATTCTTGCAGAATGAGGCAATGCATAGACAAAGACTGTCATTTCCATTTCAACAAGGACTACAATCAATCAGTGTTCAGAGGAGCACAGGGCTCACAATCCATTCTTCTTTCAGCTAGACACTTTCACGGTCAGGTCCCATTACATTTCTTAGTCTCTTCAGGTTCAGAAAGAACAAAACATAACATGAGCAAATGACAAAGTGAGGCAACATTGGGATCATAAGCCTTAGACATAACATAGCGCAAGAAGATCCCAAGCAACCCCGGCTCCTACTGACATCAGCTGGAGCAGAGGCTGCTTGGTGTGTCTGATTTTCAGATCTATATGTCAACTATTAGTTTGTATCTGATTGTTCTTTCAGTCATGACTCGTTCTTAAAGATTTAAAATGGCCCGTAGTTTCCATAGCGATACCTATAGTATCCTCTGGGAGAAAAGGGGGAATAATATCTACCAAATCTTGAAAAATATGTGTTTCGGTAAAAGCTTCCTAAAGGGAAGATTCCACTGCCACATGAGCTCCCCCCACCATGTGGACACTCTCCCATTCCGCCACCTCCAGAGCCCATTCCGCCACCTCCAGATCCCATTCCACCACCTCCAGAGCCCATTCCGCCACCTCCAGAGCCCATCTGACCCTCAATTTCAGGTATGGCAGTTCCCACAATGCTTTCCTGAGGGCATGAGCTGATAATGGGTCCTGGGAAAGTCACGACAACAGGTGGTGCATACACAATTGCTCTTGAATCTCCGCATGAGCTGACACATGGTTCATTCCTACTGTCGACAAATGGTTGTGAGCATGTCACTTCACACGGTGGACCACAACGGGCACTAAGCATCTGTCCATAGGAAGACATCTTTCCAGAAGGTAATCAACCTGAAAGGCAGAGAGTGCACTAGCTTGGTAAAATCACATCCAGAGGAGTGAAAGAAGAAACTGTGGTATAGTAATACAGGTTGTGTAGATGCTTTGAGCAATGCTGATACATATGTCCAAGTCAACTACACCAATAGTTAGTGGCCAAAAAAATAATAAAAAATAATAACCTTTTTCTAAGGTACAATCCATTCCACTCTGAAGTAGACTTGTGCGTTACAGATGTCACCAATCAAGTAAGATGAATTGCTGGGTAGAGGCTTCCAGTCTACTCCACTACTCTCTAATGCTCCATTGCCCCATAGCCTATTCCTAAATGAGTTCGGGGAACAACGCCTCTCCTTCCTCTTCCCTCATCATTGCCTTTGCTGTACTTTTTGTCTGTGAGTCTGTCCTAATCCCAGCAATATTTTCTGGAGTGTCCTGTCTCCATAGATATATGCCCATTTCCTAGGAATTGCTCCCATCTACATTTTTGAAACTCCCGTTCATGTTTTCCTTCACATTTGGCGATGCCTGTATTCACCCTATTTGCAAGTTAGTTTCCAATTAAAACATTTTCAGAAAAAAAATGTCCTACCCTAAAATAGTGTAGGATATATAACCTCATATTAATGCTACTTGTAAATCCAGATCTACAATTATGAACGGATTAAGTTAAATCAGACTTACCCAGTCACCAAGAAGAATAAGTCAGTGGAGGCAGCTACAGAGACCCGAGCTATGAGCACTTTTATATGCTGTCACAGAGAACAGAAATCGGGAGATAGATACCTTTGCGCAATTGTTCTTTACATCTTGTGAAACAGAATGTTTTCCCCTGGTGATGCCTTGCTTTGTTGTAGCTGTTTTGATAACAGCTTATGATTATTAGATAATTTCTAATCCCACACAGCACGATGCGTGCACTTCATCCATCTTGTCTTTTCAGTGAAAATCTCACAGTAAATTGAGGTCAGTTTTCTCTTAAATACTTGCGAATACTTGTGAAGGTAGTTCAGAGACGGGTAAACTACACACTGCTACTCAGCACAGAATTCCAGTTTTTAATTTGTGGGGCAATAATAACCAGTGGCCTTGTGGATTTTTGCTCTTTAAAGTAGGAAATCTTTTTTACATTAAAGAGCCACTAGTGTCTATGGCCACTGCGGACTCAGTCCAGGGGTTTTGGGAGTGGAGTTTATGACTTGGGACTGTCCTTTGGACAGATGTTGTCCTACATGACTATAACACATCCCAAGTAGAAAGTGAGACATCAAAGCAGTTTATGAACTCCCCTGTGAGCACTAGGATTTTGTACAACCATCCAATTAGAAATTCAGCTAAAGAAAGTCGCCCATTCAAGCTTTTATGATTTATCATCAGTTCCTTATCTCAAGGAATCATCTGCTTCCCAGGTGCCTTCAGAAAAAGCACAGAAAAGTACTAATAACTATGAAGAAATTGAATTTTCCTTTCCCAGCATGCTTGTTGGAGGCCAATATGAGGAGAGGACAATACACATTACCTGTGTACATAAACAATGGAGATAAGACAGCAAGCTGTGCAGAATAACACAACTCACATAATTTGAGGGAATGCGAAGTAAGTAATAATTACAGCAATTGACACCTGAAGGAATTAAAGGAGTTGCCAAACCAAATATTTTATAAAAGTTAATAAGGACTTCATTGGATTTGAGGTTTTTCCACTGTAAAGAAAACTTGTTCAAAACACAGCTTAACACATGCTGCAGAAAAATGACACTGGCTTGGCCATCCATACAGTTTGCGTTCTGTAATCAGTGCTTTTCCCTGGCAGCTTTCATATTTTCACAGAATCCCAGAATGTGAGGGGTTGAAGGGACCTGGAAAGCTCATCCAGTGCAAACTCCCCCGGAGCAGGAACACCCAGATGAGGTTACACAGGAAGGTGTCCAGGCGGCTTGGAATGTCTGCAGAGAAGGAGACTCCACAACCCCCCTGGGCAGCCTGGGCCAGGCTCTGCCACCCTCACCCTGAAGAAGTTTCTTCTCAAATTTAAGTGGAACCTCTTGTGTTCCAGTTTGAACCCCAGTACTGACCCTTGAGGCGCTCCACGAGATACAGGCCTCCAACTAGTGCTCATGGTATGTGTTAGTATTGCCAGAATAGATCTATATTCCCATATCACCTCATGTTTCACAGAGGTGTGGTGCCAACATCCAATTTAATAATATATTAATTGTAAAGCTATTAATTAAATCTTCATTGTGGTTCATTACCTAATTCAGCCTGCTAATCTCAGCAAGAAAAACCAGTAGTTGACTTTTAGTTCCTTCAAGGCTATTAGATTAAAAGAGTGCTGATCTGGTGGCACAGAACCATGTTAAGTTAATTTATAATTGAGTTTAGAGACAGAGTAGGCTCTTGTCACAAAAGGAGAAGGGATAGCCGAGCTCTGCTATCCAGTGGAAATATCTGAATTATGGTGCCAGTTCTTCTAGTGCCGTAAATAACTGTGTCACACTGCTTCTTTCAACTTGGGTCAGTAAGGCTGAAACTTCAGCTTGAGTAGAAAGCTGCCACAAAGGCCAGTGCACTCCTCTCTTGGTGTCAATAACCCACATCATGACTTGAAAAGGATTTAAACAGGAAAAACAGCCCTGCACCAGCACCTTTTCCAGGCATCCCATGCAGGATCAGTTCTGCCTCTTCTGTGTCTGTCCCATGCCTTGGTCTCCCTGGCCCCATTGTAAATTTGGCTTGCGTGTGATATTTGAATTATAATGACAGGTTATAAGTAATAAGACCAATAATAGTTAGGTGTGTCTAAGTCTTGGATCCACCCTTATGTGTAGAGTATCCCTAGACAGGTTAGGTGGCTTTTGGGCATCAGTTATCCCATGATAAGATGAAAACTTTCTGTGCCATGCAGGTGTAAAAAGAAGGAAGGTTTGCAAGGAGCAATGAGAAGATGATGTGGGATGTTATAATGACAATGAAATGCGGCATCCTTTACAATGACTCAAACAGCAGGGGAAGGTGGAGGAACAGCTGGGTTCTCAGGTGCAAGGTGATATGGGTGGAAAGCTTTGAAACAAGCAGTGTAAAAGCAACAGGTGAAATGTGTTTGTTGTTTGTGAGAGGGTATTAAATGACAGACAAAGGAAAGGTGGGGGGGTAAATTGGCAGGAAGATCAGAGGTACTGGGGGCTTTGCTAGGCTGTTAATCAAAAGCCTCTGAGATATGGCTTAGGCATGTGAGTAAACAATATTGGGGGTACTCTGAAAATGTAATGTGCTAATATACGCTGGGTGAACCTGAATCACAGAATGACATGCTTCCATTTCAGATAGCAGAGCACTATGGAGTATGGTATGGATACTACACATAAATTTCTCAAAAGAGATCAAGCTCAAAGATCCTGGGCTGAAGTGCTAATGGCTCTTCCCTAAAAACATCAGCAAGACTCTTGGGAGACAGGCTATCTTGTGCAAACTGCTTTATTCTCAAGAAGAACCAAGTTAGTGGTTTTCAGGTATGTATTTAAAAAAAAAAAAAAAGTAATAATTTGCAAATCATTTTCAGCAGGTGAGTATCACTTTCTGAATCCCATTGTGTAACTAGATTACTGTTAAACTCCTTGAACTCTTGGACTGGATAATGTGGAAATGATGAGTCAAGACTGGGTCTTTTGGACTGGAGGTTCCTGAGAACTCCACCCTTGCTGATGACCTCGTTACCAAATTTTTCACAACAATTTTGCGTGACCCAGGTAATCAACAAAGCTTATATCTCTGCCTTGCCTCCTAGCTTATCTAGGGAGTGGCGCTGAGACAGTTTGCAAGCTAGTCTTCCAAGATACAATAATTACATCTTCATAATGGATCAATAAACTAGGGCACATGCTAAGACCTGTAAGATAAACAAGCAGATTTACAGTATTTCCCATCTTGTAAAAGGAAGAATTTAAATATATATACATTGAATATATGGGGAACTCATCTTAGAAAGAGTAGATTTATGAGGGGGAGTCAGGGAGGATACATGGGCTGCTCATCCCTGAGGCAGCTACTCGGGTGAGCAGATCACAGTGAAAGCCCGGGGGGCTGCAGCAGACAGATGGGCAAACTCTGTCTTCCCCGGGAGACAGGCAGGATTCCAGGCTGCTTAGCATGTTTTCGTATGATGTTTTAATGTTGCTGTAAAGTTCCCTGCTATCCCTTTTCTCCTTGAAGTTGTCTCTGGGAAAAGAAATGCATCTGAATGTGGCTGCATGGGCTGCTTGCAGAATAAGGTGCACATCCTGATGTTCATGGGCATCTGCCTCCACAGCTGAGAGCAAATTGTTAAATAGTAGCTCTCAAGACTCAACAGCCCAACAATAGGTAATTTGAGTTTAGTCAAGTTCCACATCTCAGTTTTAGGGCCAAGTTTACCAATCAATTTTATTTCACTTCTGTTAAACTGGCCTTTTAGCTTGCAAACACTGGCAGAGGCAACCAGTCATAACTGTAGTAATATTTTTCTTGGGACCAAAAGGACAATGCTTACACTTAAAATGTGTGGAAATATTTAGAAGAATAGAAGCTTAGAATGTGATGGGGAGTGGGAGCAGAGAGGTGTGGGGAGCAGGGAGTAGCTGGGTTTTTTCTTGAACCAAAGTAAGTAATAAGGAACATTTCTCAGAATGTCATTCCTTTTCATCTTCTTATTGCTTTTCAGCTGACACATCAAGCCATGAACTCTCAAAACCACAAGCTGTATGTAGCAGGAAGAGGAACAAGTAAAAGCCATGAGATGAAAGTGAAAATGGAAGTCTTGTGAACAAGGCTGGGGAGTGCATGAGGGGGTTGGCTATTTTCTCATTTCATGGGTCAGTGGGACTGACAGGTATGTTTGCCATCTAAATTTCACTGGCAGGTACCTGAAAATCAAGAGTGGAAGAGGAAAAAAAAAAAAACCAACAAGAAAACTGCCATGATAATGAAGAATAATTTTAATGCAAAGGGAAAGGACAGAACAAAACTGATAGAACAAATAACGGCAAAAAGGGCACAGTTCCAGATGCAGATTCTGCCACTCATAAACTGCATTCAGACTTCTATATACAAGTGATAATTTCATCAAATAGTTTTTTTCCTTTCTTAAATAAAATTAAAGGGGAATCAGTTTGTTTTCCACTCCTTTCCTACAGTGAAACTGAAAGCCAGAAACAAATGACGTGTGTGCGCATGTTTGTATATATTTATCAAAGGAAGAAGTGGATTTCCTGGTGACTAATTCTCTTAAATGCAAAGACCAGTCTAATTAGCATTAGCAGTAAAAGGGTTTGTCACATCTTAATTGACCATTTTTGTGGTGTTCTTGAAACAACTGCTGCCTTCCTTTTTCTGGAAAGCAATGGAAAAAGAACAATTTGTTATCAAGAATCAGATCCTATATGTTTCAAAGGTCAGGTTAACACAAGGTAGAACAGGGAGAACTTTTACTCTAATTACCTGCCTGAGAATATAGTTGAGGAAAAACCTATGAATTTAAGGTAAAGCATGATTTGAAGAAGACACAGGTACATCTGCTTTGGAGAGGCAGAAGGAGTCTGCAAGGCCTTTGGACTTGGTCATGGGGATTGGTACCACTATGTTATGCTTCTGGGATCTCTATGTCCTCACTTGCTGGATCTGTGTTTTCAGTTTCTGATTTCTCCTTCTCTGGAGCATTGTCTTCCCTCTCGCTCTCAGATGGCTGGTAGCATCTGTAGCTGGGTCTACTGCAAGGATGCATCCAGCGGGAAGAAAACACGTAGGAGCACCGTGGTGCACACCGAGGCATGGATTTTGGAATGAATCTCTCTGCAGGTGACTCTGAGCACAGGGATTCTGCTCCTAAAGTTGTTGGCAGGGTTGGGGCACCTCCCTCCAGGACTGCAGAAATTCCCACTACTGTCTCCTGTGGGCACGTGCTGAGGATTGGCCCTGGGAATGTCACAATGACGGGAGGGGGGTATATAATGACTCTGGAGGTGCCGCAGGATACAATACAAGGGTCATTGCAGCTGGTAGCAAGAGGCTTTGGGCACTGCACATCGTAGAGTTGGGAACACTGTCCTGTGTCCCACACCCCACCAGAAGACATCTGGGAGAACTGGTGACAAACCTGCAGGACAGAATGGAGACCACAAGAGCTTGTCACAGAATGCTTTCACCCCATGCCCTGCCCATCATCCCACAGACCCCTGCACCTCAGGAAGGACTCCTGCTCCTCTCTCTTGTTCTCCTGGCAGGGAGGATGAGGAGCTTAACATGGCTAGGAATGTTCTGCATTGTGATGGAGAAGGCACAAGTGGTGCAGCTCAGGTATTTCAGTTATACGGGCTTACAGGTAACAGAGATGCTATAGCAGAGGCAACAAGAATGTGTGATTTCAAGAAATGAAGCTCACAGGCTTGTCCCCTTGCTCTACTTACCTGTATCTCCATCACCCTGAGTCCTTTTCACCCTGCCTCCGTGTTCCCGAAAATGTCCAGGGCTAACTAATCTCCATCCCATTTTATCACTGCCGTCTCTTGCCCACAGGTCACTGTCACCTCTGCAGTACCTCTTTTTTCCTCTCCCAACTACAGATCCTGTCTGGACAACCATCAAGAACAACTGGAGAAGTTCTGTCTCCGTAGCTGCTGCTGATGCTATGAGGCTACTGATCATACAGAAATGGGTACTTTATATCCCTGTACTGGAGTGTCCTTGCCTGGGATTGATTGTTTGTCTCAGTGATAGGGCATACCCAGCCCTCATTAGGATAATCATGTGTAATAAGGTTCCTGTGCCTCTGAGATTGTGCTGGGCAATGTATCAGTGCAAGGCTGGAGAGATTCTCTGTCCGGAGAGGTTCATGCAGACTAACAAGTCCAGTCAGACAGGACTGGGAGGAAAAAACATCATTGCGGCTCTGCAAGCTGAGCACCAGTGTGCAAGAGGTGGGAAGATTTTATTTTGGTGCCATTCTGCATGCTAGTCCTGACCTAGGAAAATCTTGCCTTCAGGTGTCTCCAGAGGGTTTGCAGAGACCATCTGTGACAAAGCCAAGACCTTAATGGAGATTTTTGGTTCTTACATTTTTGCCCTAGACCCTGAAATCATCTTTTAGGTCATTCAACTGGAACTAGTTGCAAAAAACGTGTTGTTGGATTTATCTATTAAAGTTAAAAACTCCGTGATGTAGATGATTACCTATAAAGTAACCACTTATGTCCCTGGAGAAAACCAGGCACTTCTAGAGTACAGTCCAGCTCATTCAGAGGTAGGTGCTTCAATAAGTCATGTGAAATGCCTGTTTCTGTCCACTGATTATGATGGGAATTTTAAAGGGGGAATCCCATTAGCTATTTTGTCCAGTGTTTTATGTCTGCCAATATTCAGCATCAGACACTCTCATCAGAAAAACTCTGAAGTCATTGAGTATGAAAACAACTGTACTTGCAGAGTTTATTCTTCATAATACTGCTATGGTAAGTGTCTTAACCCAGAGAACAGACTGTCAACAGACCTGCATGAATGACCAACTGAAAAGTGGGAGACATCACTTCTTAGGGAACTTAACTCTCTATTCTAGACATGTTTTGGGTGTGAACATGATCCTTCTGGCAGGAAGGGCAGAAGGCAAGAAGATTTTAGTCCCTTTTTATCCCTTTGAAAACTAAATCTTGCTGATTTGTTTTCCAGAAGTTTTTATTCACAAATATTAACATCTCAGTTCTACAATTTTTTTAATGAAGAAAATCTAATAATAATGTTATCTAAACTCTATCTGAATTAAGCTTAAAATGTCTTTCATCTTGGATGCCATGTACCTATACACAGTTAATTCATAATAATAAAATTACACTTCAATTTTTAAATAAGAATGTTGGTCCCCATAGATATTTTTAAGATTGGACACAGCACAAATACACAACTAAATAATATGTAGCCAACTCTTCTAGAAAGAACCTCATTAATATTTTTAGAAACCACAGAGTGGGTTGCTGTTAAACCCTAGCTCATGCTAAAGCAACACTTTACTATATGTAACTAATTAGACCAGGATAAATGGGACTTACCAGCTGTCCAGAAAGAAGTCAAGAGAAATGTCCAGAGGAGCATTGAAATCTTTATATGCTTTCTTAAGCTCCCAGGAAGATGAGACAACCTTTGTGCATGAGGTCTTAATTACTTTCCAAACAATTTTTTCCCATGTGTGCAACACTCATAATTACTATAATTATTTTAACATTGTTTACTGGTACTGTTCAATGTTCTATGGAACATACTGTTACATGCTATGGGGTTTCCTTTATATCATATCTTCATAGTCTAAATTAATTGCTGATGTGATTCTACCACTTCTGTCTCTATTAACATGGGAATGTAAAATTTGTCCAGCTTTGACTTAATCATTGACCATGTGATCAGTGGTTTGGAGACATCAACAGACATAATGTGTTCATATTGGCTGTATCTGCTGCTAGTTATGGGATTTTACCTCATTCTTCTAAATCCATTATAGTATTTAGTTGGAGGTACCATGGGGTTCATCTCTGTAAGTGGCTTGGAGGAGGTGAAGAATAGAATTTTGCAGACTGCACAGTGCCCATTTTCATTCACAATGAAACATTTGGTTATTTGCTTCCTGTCCTTTGTTTCCCTGGCTGTTGTCACAGCTTCAGCTGGAGGATGTCATTCTGCTTGGCAATCCTCCCTCCTGTCTAGGTATTGACCAGCTGCTGAGTGTCTGGCTCCAATCCCCATGTGTGACCAGAAGGCTAAGAAACACCACCTCTGAAGGATGCCCGTTTACAGAAGAGAAGACTGGAAGGAGATAAGGTAATAAACTGTCACTCTGGTCTTTCCATCGCCAGGACAAACACCTCCAGCTCTCCCAGCCTCCCTCCTCCTGCACCCAATGCCCTCACCACCTTGGCAGCCCCCGTCAACCTTGCTCCTGGTTGTCCATTGCTCTTGTGTTGAGCGCTCAAAACCAGATGTGGAGGTCTGGATGTGGCATCCTGAGTTCCAGCTAGAGGGGAATAAAGACTGTTCTCTGACTGCTTGGCTATGCTCTTGTTCAGCCTGTGATTGGCTTTCACTGCCACAAGGTTGCAGCATTGCCTCGCATCACCTTTTGGGCCGCTAGGGATTGTATGGGATTGATCCCATGTAAGCCAAGCAGGAGAGAGCTACTTGCTCATGCTGTTCTTCTCTTTTTCTTTGAATTCCTCGGAGTTAGTGATTTACCAGAACTTGGTGTATTGTCTCTCCCCATGGCCTGCAAGCCTCCTCCTAAACTTGGAGGAGTGCTGGTAGCATCAATCTCATTTTTTACATGCAAATCTATCACTTCTTTAGAAGTCTGTGGAAATCCTGCTTGGTCTGTTTGGTGTGCTGCAGAGGAAGCTGCGGAGATAGGAGGAGGCTTTCCTGCTGGGATTTGCCCTGCGAACTGGCTGAGCAGAGCAAGGCAGTGAAGCAGAGGTAGGAGCAGCTGCTGGATCTCACTGTGCCTTTAGATGGTGGCAGAGAGCTTCTGCTTCCCCAGTGCCGCCCCAGGAGCACCTCCTGGGAGAGACCATGGTGTAGGCCAGGTATACAATGAAACATGACTTGGGACTTTGCCCCGTTTGTATTTATACCTAGGAGATCAAAATATTGATTAAGCATGGTCATTATTTCTTGCTGTCTACAAAAATGTTGCTGTCAAGGAACAGCTGAAGTTGAAAGTTAGTTTTCCCTCTGGCTGCAATTTTGTAACCACAGGCTATTGATGCTGACCACCCATCTGGTGCAGACAGGGCCAACTCAGGGTCACAGCATCAGAAGAGACCTTCTGTGGCGTCCCCTCTACCCCCTGCTATGCCATGGACTGTCCCACATGACCCATTTCACAACCTGTTCAGCAGTGGCTTGTCCAGAGACAAAACTGCAGAGCAGAGGACACCTGGGGGAAGTGTGTCCTTGCCCCAGGGTGCAGGACTGAAAAGTCTGCTATGTGACCTCTGTGCAAACCGGGTGTGCTCCCCGTGACGCTGGTGCAACTGAGCTAAGCCCAGATGGGTGGTAAGCTCCTGTCTGAAGAGTGTGAATGAGTAATTACTTCAGTTAATCCTTTTCCTGAATACCACTCTGCGCTGCTGCTTTTACTACATCTCTGGGTAACCCTTCAACACCAAGTTCTGTTACCACAGATGGTAAAACATTCTGGTCCTAAAAGCATTATTACTATTATTTTGCACAAAAGACTGATATAACAACAGGGAATAATTTTATCTGGTAGTAAGTATTAGAAACAGTTTTTAAAATTGAAAATAAATCAGACAGAGAGCAGGAATCCAGCTACAACCTGAGATTTAATCAGACTGGTACAACCAGCAATCAAAATTGATCCAGTAACACTAGAAGTCTCTTGGGGTGTGAACACTGTAACAGGGTTGTATCAGTAAGTTTAAAGTCTGAGCACCTGCTCAGTTATTTAACTTCTCACTAACATATTTTCTCTTGCAGGAATAACTGAAGTGCAGTCACAAAAGGAAGGCAATGTACTCTATAAGCTTAATATGGGTACAATAAGAGGAAAAATAAGGGCAAAGCTTCTCTAGGTGTTAGGAACTGGAGCAGGGGGAGAGAAATAACCTCAGACCTCAGGTACATAGCTTACTGTTTTCACAACTACTTCTTTATCTCCTTTAACACAGCCATTTTGATTCACAGCGACTCTTCTTGTGGTGGCATGAACGTTTCACTCCTCCCGTGTGACGCAGTGGAGAGTGCTGGGTGGTAGGTGTGTAGAGACACTTGGACTTGCTTAGGTTTTGTGTTGATGAGCTCTTGTACTTGACTCCCTCCTGTGACAGCAAGCATTTGCCTGCATGTTTCTGTGAGGAGCTCTCCTTTATTCCCTGCCCATGGGAGCACTTGGTCATCTGTTGCGGTGGCGGGCACTTGGTCACGTGTGGCGGGCATTTGGTCACCTGTGGTGGCAGTTGTGGACACTTGATCACCTGTGGTGGTGGTGGGCACTTGGCCACGTGCGGTAGCGGCGGGCACTTTGTCACCTGTGGCGGTGGGCACTTGATCACCTGTGGTGGCGGTGGGCACTTGGTCATGTGTGGCAGTGGCAGGCACTTGGTTACACACTGCTGTGAGGATGTGATATGTTCCTGTGTTGGGTAGCCCTTCATGCAATTCTGTGGGGGCAAGTTGCTCACATGCTCATGTGGGAAAGGCTGCATTATGCATGGCTGAGGGGGACACTCACTGACTCCCTGCAGTGGTGGGGAATAGCTGCTGGTCATCCCCTGCAGGGGCCGAGGCTCCCTGCTGTGCTGCTGTGATGAGCATTTGGATATTTTCTGTGACCTGCATTCATCTACGCACGAGGATGCGTTCTTGACCCCACATGGTGGGAACCTGAGTGTTTTCAGCTCAGGGTACTTGGATACGCATGGTGGGAGGCTTTTGGCCTCATGCTTTTTTTCAGGGCAGGTGTCCTTGCAGGGCTGGCAATCCTGCGTTGTGCATATCTTCAGGCTGGGCTTCCTACAAGGCAGGAGGTGAGTGGTCTCACAAGGCTCAGGGTACAGCAGGATGCACTGCTGGGCATGGGGCTGACAAGACAGCAGTGGTGTCTGGGTCATGCTTGGCTGTGGGCACATGTAAGCGAGAGGTTGAGTGTAGGTTTGCCATGTTGGCATCGGACACTTGATCACGCTCACTGGGTGGCACGTGGTACTGCATGCATCAGACCGGGGCATGGGCTGGAGGTTTTCAGTGATGTAACCCGATCCCGGGAAGTATAGTGGTTTGTATGGTTCCCCATAATAGTGCATGGTCATCCAAGGTGGTTATGCCTGAAATAAGCAGGAAAAATACAGAGTTTGCATAGACATCAGCTGTTTTCTTTATGATGTAGGACTCAGTTTCTCACAGGCATCTCTACATGGCAAGCCCACACTCGAGCTCTCCTGAAGGTCAAGAGGCTCTTCATGACTCACAACCAGGCTGCCATTACCCAGGTGAGGAGAGGAGAGTCTGTTCTCAGCTCCTGGCCCCACACCCTTCTTTTAGAGACCAGAAATAATTAGGGATTGGAACCTGTCACACTGAGGAGTTTTCATGCTGCCCTTCAAAGACCAGCTAAGTGTCCACCAAAACATCTGACCAAGGAGAAGTGGCATTATGACCCTGTGTCTTACTTCCTGGAAGCCTCCTTTGTCCTCACTGGGATGTCCTTTCATGTTTATATCCTGCAATTGCCAAGCACCAGAGATGAAAGCCAAACCAAAATTAAAGGTGTGTCCATGCTGTAATACTCAGGTGTGGTTGCAGTTCATGTGGGCAAACCCAAGCTGAGGTTAAATTAGCTAGCTGAGGGTAAGGACAGGTTTGTGGCAGCACGGAGCTCAGCACGTACAACCTGCCTGCTTGCCTGCCTGCTGATTCATGGTCCCACAGGGGTCTGTGGTTACAGGACTCTGAGCGTTAGCTCTGCTGTCTCTGCAGGCCTCGCAGTCCCAGCTTTATACTACTGTCTAGGCAAGCTTAAGAAAAGAGGAAATATAATAGAATTTTTTCAAAGTATTTGTTGAAACAATAGCAGGAAAGGAGAAGCTATCAAGGCAAAATCCCAACAGGTGTTAACTGGTCAATTTTCAGTGAGTTGGGAGAATTATACTGATTTAAATCAGCTTCTAGTGCTGCACTACGGTCATACCAAGCCATAGTGTTCCTGGTTTTTCATGCTGACTCAAAGTCCCACTATCAAACTGCCTGGTGTAGCAGCTTTGATGAAACCTCATCCTGGAACCCCTTGTGTGAGAAACACAAATGGGACTCTAGCCAAGACTGTGTCCCTGTGGAAGTGACAGGGTAGCACCATCCAGAGGTCCACACTTCCCTCCTTAAACTGCTGTGAATTGTCTCGCTCTGTCTTCACCATAGAAGTCACAGGAGAAATCATCCCACTCCATTCCCCTCTCAGGAAAATACCAGTTTCAGGAAGTTTTATGAGTTTTTAACAGAATCATTTTGAGTGGAACAGATACTGAAATCACTGACTTGTGAAAAATACTCTGATAGGAAATGGTTTTGTTTTTTTCCATTTTGACATTGTGTGGAGATTAAGGCATATAATTGACTGTAGAGAAACCACATTTTCTGAATGTCCCTAGTTCTGAATATAATTTCAGTAAGGATTTTATCTTCCAAAAGCCTATCACTGGTAGATGATCAACAATAACAATGCTGCGTGTTACTATCATTAGGAAAACTTATTATCACTACAGATATAATAATCATAGACCAATAAAAGCAACCAATTAAAAAACAATGATAGCAATTACTACTTCTACATGTACAATGTTGAACTATCTTGTGATGCTCATCAAGATAGAGAGCTTCTAAAACAGGGGGATTATTTGCTTCCAGGGTGTTGTTTTTATCTCAGACTTATTTTTATCATTGTTAGCCCAGGTAGAAATTTTAACATGCTCAGACTTAGCTGGAGAGTCTCTGCTGACTTTCACGTTGGCACTGAAGGTGATCAGCTTCTTAGTATTATAAGAAAAGTTGCATTGTTTAAATTCCATAAAATGGCAGTGAATTCCTCCATGCCACTTCCTTTAGAGTTGCCTTTTTGTGTGCAAGCTCATATCTGACTCCTGCCCCCATCAAGCCCTTTCTGTAGTCAATAGCTTCCTTTAGGCTAGATCTGGCAGAAAGCATAGAAGAGCCCCCAAATCCCATTCCTGACCTCGCAGTCCATCATAATTGCTTTCCCAATATTCTTCAGTTTAGCACAGAGGAGATGCTCCGGCTGTTAGAGTCGTGCATGCCGGTGCTGAAGGCAGCATGCCCCAAAGAATGCTTCTCCGCAAGTACACAAGCAGGACTCTGCCTGCTCTGGCCACCCAGGAACAAAACAGTATTTCAGGACCTCCATTAAAAGACAGACTTACCCACTTCATCTGTGAGAACAAGCGGAGAGAAGTGTCTAGGAGAGCCCCGTGATGGCAAAGCTTTTATACAGTGAATAAATGCCCTAGGGGAGTGAGGTGGTTTGGCTGGGTGATGCTCTAATTGCCAGTCCTGGCCAAGCCACGTGCAGCTTCACACCAGTGGGAATGGCTGTCCTTGCTCTGTGGGGCTGCTATCGCCACCTGGTAGTGCCGGGAGGTTTGGCGTACCTGTGAGCATCGTGAGGGGGAACTTCCTGATCCAATGTACCAAACCAGAGAAGCCCCTGGCAGGCCAAGGACAACCTGTACAGGGGCTTTTCACGGCCCTCATGCTTTGAATCCCCGAAGCATCATTGCCTCCCCTTTGCACATCCAGGCCCCACTGAAGGGACTGCCCAAGGGTCTCCTCATTTCCATGGAAGCTCCATGCATAGGGCCCTTCGGTGCCTTTGAAAACACCATCCAGGAAGGACTCTCAGCAACTTTTTGCAGACCATAATTACTGTGGCACGTAGACTTCCTTCACTTACACAGGGAACCAAGGGAAGAGAGTGGTGATTGTGACTGAGAAAGCCCTGGGCGAAGGGCAAGACAGCTACTAAAAAGGACTTGCCACAAAGTAAATATCCTGCCAAAAGAGGTGACGCTTTTCCGGCACAAAAAAGGGGAGAAGGGATGAGCAAGAGTGCTGGGGCAGCCTGGGGAAAGCAGGTTGGATCAAACCCGACTCACGTCATCACATTCCCTGCTCTGCTGCACCCTCTCTGCACCAGTCATGCCTCCCTGTGCTCCCTGTTTATGCCACAAATAAACCCAAGGGAAAATTAGCAGTGACATGAGCCTCAGTGCCAGAAGGGAATGTATTTTTACGTAGTCATATCTGCATAGGGGAAGGCCCCAACTTTTTTTTCCTCTAACGTGAATCTGACACCTATGAACTGAGTTCCAGTATGCTGGGAATTCAGGTGAGATCCCACACGTTCAAATAAAAAGAGATGAAATAAGTTAACTTTTAATGTAGGTGGGAAATTTCTCAATGGTATGAAGCAGACTATTGATCTCTGGCTTATGAACCACTGAGTAAATATTTCATTTCTGTTTTCACCAGAAAAGCCAGAAGCCTGAAGGTAGATTTATTTACATTTCTGATTTTCTGATGAAAATATTCCCTCAGTACCACAGAACCAAATACAGACAGAGTGCATGTTTTCCCAGTTGATACCAACACTCCAAGAGCAACAAAAAACAAAGGGAAGAATGTTTTCTCTAGGCTTATTTTCCTCAATGGAAGATGGAAGCACTGAATCTAATCTGGATTTCTCTTTCATTGTGTTTCACTCCCCTGAACTACAATGCTATTTTTAATGTTAAATGATCTGGCCAAGATTTCAGGAATCAAGCTGGCGTCAGAGACCAGGTAAGCAGATTAATACATTTTTTATAAGCTCTATAAATCCAGTTCCTGGGCAAGCTCGACATCAAGTAGCCTTCAAGTAATTCTAATATTCAGTTTAGTGTTTCCGGTGCAGGTAGCAAAATACTAACCCGATGATAACATTGTGCCCTGTCATCCAAATGTTCTTAATTAGCATCTGTAAATTCTTTTCATCTCAGGGAGACACACAGGTCCACGTGGGCCATTGTTGTGGGAGCTATTATTATTCCAAATTAAGCACAGGGGAAACTGAGGCATATTGCACCGCAGTCACTGGACAGTGCAGGGTGAGTAAGAGCCAGGGTAAGAACCAGACTCCGTCCCAACCACCTCTGAAACGAGCCTACGGTCTGACAGTCACCCCACCTGTATGAGATGAGGTCCTGCACCAGCCAGCTACCCACCACCCAGGAGAGCTTTCCTGACAATTCCCTGGGCTCTGGCCACTATGTGAAAGCCACAATGACGTGGCAACTCCTCGGAAGACCACACTGTTGCTCATTTATTGATTTTAAAGGGGACAGAACGTTGGGTTGTGAGAGCACCCCTGGCACTGCAAGGAAGAAGGAGGGCCGTGGTTGCTGCCGCTCTTACGCTCTGCCTCTCCAGGCCAATGCATCATCACTGGACATGCAGGAGGTGCCAAAAGGGTCTGCTCCCCCAGCACACGCTGTGCACCCCCGGGAAACAGTCAGACACTGCCTTGATGTTGCTAAATGCTGCCCTGCTCAGGTCTCAGACATCTGCTTGGCTTCAGAGGGCACCCCAGGTGGCACCCCAAGGTCAATGAGCAAGGGTGGAGCGGGGCAGGATGCAGGGCAGCGTCCCAGCCCCAGTCACACCCTTCTCTTTGTATTGCGACACATGTTTTTGCTCTCTAAATATGCATGATCTACTTAACGTGAGCCATTACTCATTTTACTAATGATGGGGCATATTACAGGATTTTTGTATTTTTCAGACAGGAGTTCACTATATTTAATGAAGAAGAAGCACCAGAGGGCAAAAAGACAAGATATTTAATCTGAGGTCAGGCAAATATATTTATTTAGGTATGTATATATATATATATATATATATATATATGTAGAATTGAAGTATACATATATATATATGGTTTGTTTTTAATACAGTGTAGAGTAGACATATTCAGGCAGCATAAAGGATATAGTTAATAGTTTCTAGAGCTCAAACGTTTGTAAAATAGTCGTGCTACAACTTCCAGTGTTATTTCAAACACTTTCTTTTGTTTCAAGTTGTGTTTTTGATATCGCTTAAAGCAACCAAGTGAATAAAAGCTTTCATGTATAAAATTTCAGCAAGGACCAACTTCACTGAGCCAGAAATCCTGTCTTATATAGGGACTCTACTGAGGTCTGCGCAGATTCAGTGTTTTAAAGCAGCAGGGGTTTCTGGCTCCCTTCTGAAATGAAGGCCATCGCAGTAAGATTCATATACCGTTTGCTTAGCAAATTTATGTTTGGTTTCCAAATCTGCGAGAGAAAACAGCTGTTTTGGAGAACTTGCAGCCTCATGGAATCCTTGCTAACTTAAATATTGTCTCCCAAGGCCAGGACTAAACCTGGAGCCGGGCATGGGCCAGCCCTCTGCTGGCCTCACTGTCAGTCCAGTTGATGCTGTCATGATCCGGATTTCTTAGACATTTCTATTTCTTTTTTTTCTCTCTCTCTTTTTTTTTTTTTTTTTTTTTTTAATTATTGTTATGTCTCTTGTTTTTGTCTCTTTTTTTTTTTTTTAAATTATTGTTACGTCTCTTTTTTTGTCTTTTTTTTTTTTTAATTATTGTTCTTTTTTTCTTTTTTTCTTTTTTTTTTTTTTTCCCTAAATCACTATGCACTTCAATCAGGTGAGAAATTAATAGCATCCCACTAAACTATGGCCTGTAGCAGATTAAGGTACAAAACACAGGCACCTGGAGCACAGCCATGGGAATAGTATCACAACCTGGCCCAAGACAGGGCCGAGCTACAGGGGAGCTACTGGAAAACAGAGATAAAGCAGACTTAAGCAATAGCAACAGTCAGCAGGCAGTACGAGGAGACACATAGCTCCTGCCCCAAAGCTATACCTGGCTCTTCTTCCATGGAGCTTCCTTTTCCCCACTTCTTTTCACCAGGGCCATTTGGACACAGAACAGTACTTCTTAGAGTGCCTTGAAACTTTCACTCCACCTGACTGACGTTGCTCTGGGACACACTTGGTGGCACACTGCTGCTGTGGGACACACTTGGTGGCACACTGCTGCTGTGGGACACACTTGGTCGCACACTGCTGCTGTGGGACACACTTGGTCGCACACTGCTGCTGTGCGACATACTTGGTGGCACACTGCTGCTGTGGGACACACTTGGTCGCACACTGCTGCTGTGTGACATACTTGGTGGCACACTGCTGCTGTGGGACACACTTGGTCGCACACTGCTGCTGTGTGACATACTTGGTGGCACACTGCTGCTGTGGGACACACTTGGTCTCACACTGCTGCTGTGTGACGTACTTGGTGGCACACTGCTGCTGTGGGACACACTTGGTCGCACACTGCTGCTGTGTGACGTACTTGGTGGCACACTGCTGCTGTGGGACACACTTGGTCGCACACTGCTGCTGTGGGACACACTTGGTTACACACTGCTGCTGTGAAACACAAGTCATCTCACACTGCTGTGGGACACAAATGGTAGTACACTTTGTGGCACACTGCTGAGGGACACACTTGGCCACACACCTGGTCGCACATTGCTGTGGGACGTATGTGGTGGCACACTTCTGAGGAACACAATCAGTCATGAACTGGTGTGAGACATACTTGGTTGCACGCTGCTGTGGGACACACGTGGTCACACACCTGGGTGCACACTGCTGCTGTGGGGAGTATATGGTCACACACTTCTGCGGGACGCACGTGGTTGCACACTGCTGCTGCGGGATGCTCTTGGTCAGGCACGGCTGCTGCGGCACACACGTGGTCACACACCTGGTCGGACACTGTTGCTGTGGGATGCACTTGGTTGCACACTTCTGCTGGGAGGCATAGGTGGTCACGCTCTTGGTTGCACACTGCTGCGGCACACTCTTGGTTGCACACTGCTGCTGTGGCACACACTTGGTCACACAAGACTGCTGTGACTCACCCTTGATCGCACACTTCTGCTGCGGTATGCAAGTTGTCACACAGCGAGTTACACATGGCTGCTGTAGGATGTGCTGGGTCACACCCTGCTGCTGCAGCACACACTTGGTTGCATACTGCTGCCGTGGCACACACTTGGTCACACACTGCTGTTGGGAGTAGCTGGAGGACATAATCTGCTGCTGGGGGATGCAGGGGGTCGCATACTGTGGGGTGCACAGTGTCGAGTGCCAGGTAGGCATTGGTGAGTATCTGGCATGGTACATCGTTGGGCACTTGATGGGGATGGGTTCCTGGTAGACTGGAGGGAGGCACTGCTGTGTGTAGCACAACATCTTGGCGAGGTTGTGGCAGGACTGGAACAACGTGAAAAAGCAAAGCCTTTAGACAAGCACCCGGCTGAGTTTCTTGAGGTCCTGTTGCTGCCCACACCACGGGGCCAGTTCACTTCACAAGGTGAAAGAGACACATACTGCCAGTGCTACACTCTCCAAACCATGCCAGCAGCAGCATAATTTTTAACTCTGAAACATGACACTAAATCAAACAATGAGGGAATTCAAAGGCATGCATCACTAAATATCTGGTGCCCATCACCTGGACCTCCAAGGGGGCGAGCTGATCTTGGAGGTCAGCAGAGGAATGGCTGATCTCAGAGCTGCCTTTCAAACATTAAATCCAGTTTTCCCCTCCTGTTTTTGGTTGGTAACTGCCTCTGACCTGTTGCTGATGTGTTGAGCATAAAAAAAACAATCTCTGAACCTCTGGCCACATCTGCCATAGCAGGAGAGGCAAATGGCACCCAAGGCACTGCTGCTTGGCAATCCCATCACACTATGAGCAGGCAGAGGTTCACAGGTCAGTCCCAGCATCATGAAGTTCGTGTTCATTAGGGAACCACAGCCAATTAAAGGGTAGTGATACCACGACTGAACACAAACCTGCTTATGGCATTATGTTCTCTGATACACCAAAGCCGCTCTGGCTGTCATCAGGCTCACCCCAAAGCAAACAACAGCAGCAGCACCCCAATTACTGCTAACAACCTTTTTCTCAGGAGTGTCTCTTGGAGTTGTCCAGCTACAGACACTGTGAGAGAGCGCATTCCCACCCCAACACAGCAATTCAAACCCGCTATTTTTAAAAAGTTTTCCCATAGAGCATTTTTATAAATAAAAAAGCAGAAACAAATCTGCATTTCAGCAGCTACAGAGGCTCAGCACAAGCCAGACTTACCCAGCTCCCTGGTGAGAACAGCTTTATGATGTGACCAAGTGAGCTCTAAGAGAAGGAGAGCTTTTATATAGCTACCAAATGTGCCTTGAAGGTATGAGGTACCCACGACATATCCTATTAGCTCCTATGCAAAAGCCATCCTGTGTGCAACACTGGTAGTCACTAGCATCAGTGTACTCATCCCTGAGGATGAATAGTTCAATGTCAGCTACCAATAGTAAGAGTAATTACCTTTTGTATAATCCTCCCTGGCATGGTAAGACTGAATGGTATTTGGAGAGGCAGGCAACAGTGGCATCCCCTGCCTCAGGGGTTTTGCAAGGCAGAATTGCACCCAATAACAGACAGTAATGGCTTTCCAGAGGGCTCACAGTCCCTGGAAATGTCACAGTGGTCCCCAGAAACAGGGCCATCCCATCACTTGGCTTCCTTCCACACATCCATGGCATCAGCTTCATTTTTAGGTCACATAGGCTGTTGGTGTCCCGATGCTCCTGTGATCCCAACACAATCACCTGTTATCAGAACAATGGGAATATGCAGTCCAGTGACTCTCAGATGAGCGGAAAAGATAAGCTGCAGTCATGTTTGATTGCAGCCCTTGCACAACAACCTCAGCTGTCAAAACTGTGACTGGCAGCACGACAGCCCACAAGAATCACCAGGAACAGATAAACTTCCTCCACTCCTGCAGGTGACTTTCTCAGTGCGTCAGCTTCTTATCACACACTGTGCTCAGATTAAGAAACTGCTTATAAAACTGAGAGATTAATATTTTGAAGACATTAAAGATCTAATCAATGCATTTATGTGTACATGGTCACACGAAATATCCCCAAAAAGTGACAATCTCTTCCTGCTCACTACAAGGCGAGCTGGGGGGGAATGCCCTGCCCAACAGCCATCTAGCACTGGCTGAGATGAAACCTGCACCAAGGGGATCAGTTCCAGAGTACATTTATTTAAAATAATGGTTTCTTCTGAACTAAAGAAATGGCTTTCCCCACGTGTTTTTTGAGGCCAAGAAAAAAGTGCATAAATATTTTTTTCAGTGCAACTGTATAATAAAGTTTAGCAGCTCATGTACAACTGTGCAACTGGTTCTCAGGGTTTGTCCATGGGTGAACCCCACACTGGGCAAGAGCCACAGTGGTTGAAATGGTTCCTCTACCATAGGCTTCTCCAGCAGGAACTAAACCTGACTCTCTTTAGTAAGCACTGAGTGTGTTTGTCTTTGCCTGAGCCACAAGAAACGTGGCTTTGTTGTGGCATCTGTCCTGCAGAAATTGGTTCTATGATTCAAAGCTGTAACTCTTCATTGCTTTTTAGCTTCAAAGGTCATAAGCATGATCCTTCTTGTTAATCAAGGTGAGCAGTTCACATTTATAGTATCTTAATTCTAGTCTGGATGCAATCACTGCCCAAACCTTCAAACAAATCCTTATTTCATTCAGTACTTGACTGATTTAAAAGCCGTCGTAACTCGATACTGGCACTCAGCTCTTGAGATCAGCTGATCGGGGCAGCTCGGCGGGTCCCGATCCAGCGAAATCTTCGAGGCACAGAGAAGCCTTTTTTTGGGTTTTTCTCTCTCAATCGGGCACTTTCGCTCTCCAGAGACCCGGCAGCTCGCGGCAGCCCTTGCGAGAGCAGCTGACATGAGTGGGCGTTGCCGATCACCCCCCGCCCCTCGTCTCGAAAAAGCCTCCGGGTGGGGCAGCCCATCGCTGCCCACCAGGCGCGGGAAGGAGCGATCGGCTTGTGCCGCGGGTGGGCGGCACCCACGCTGCGCTGCAGCAGCGGGGCCGTAACTCGCCCACCGGGGTGTAGAGCTTGTTACCTTTTGCTAGTTAGACTCTCACCTGTTGCCGCTGTCTCGTACTGTTGCCAACCGTGGTCTTGACCAGAACGAGAGCTTGCCTAATTTATTGAAAGCCCAGGTGAATTTTAATTATCTGATCACAACAATAATTTGTTTTTCATGTTAATACCCAGTGATATCGGTAAGACTATATGTCTAAACCATCTTAATCAGTACACTCCAAAACTACAGATTGAAAGAAAGAAAAACCCCAGAATGCCAATTAGGCTCCATTTTAACTTTAGCAACAGAGCAATTTTGTAGACTTTCACTATGTAACAATTTAATGAGTGTCTCACTTTCACATGACAATGCCTGTCAAAAAATGTGTGCTTCGGTTGTCATCATCATCTGTGCATATCCTGGTAGTGTCCAGCTTCTCCCCACAAGCCAGGCCTGCCCTGCTGTGGTTGTCAGGTCCTACGTTTTTTTAATGTGCCTGACTCAACCTGGAAAACAGCACGAGACAAAGGCGGGAAAAGACAGGGCTGTGACATGGAGAAGTACGAAGAGGGAAGCTGAAAAACATCCCGGAGGAGACACCAGGTGAGACATTAAGGAATCCACCACCTTCCCTTTAATAAGTCAGGAATGCAAGGGAGCACCGTCACAGTGCAGCCATTTTGGAGCATGAGCCAATGCACCAGGAATGCAAAGCTCCCTGCCTGCTCCAGAATTAGAAATCTGACAAAAGAACAAGCCAGTCAAAAAAGAAGACAGACAGAACAAGGTAAACTGGCTAGGCGCAATCTGGGATATCAAGTTGAAACCTCTTGTGGTGTAAAACCAGCCTTACTCTATTAATGGTTACAAAAGAATATCATTAAACTATGCAAAGAGCTGTAAAGCAGGAGGGAACCACAGTGGGGAGTTGTTAAGCACTAAAACTGGTGCATAGTGGAGGACACTAGGTGTATTAGGCCGTGATAGACAAGCCAAGTGAGAGAGTCCTCCTTTGAAGAACTAGATCTGCCTTGGAGAAGTACCCACGTGGGGCTGGAATGGCCATTTTCTCCAGTCTCTCCAAGACAGGCTGGGGATGAAGGGACTGGCAGCCCTGTGAAGAAGGACTTGGGGGTGCTGGTGGGTGAAAGATTGGACATGGGCTGACAGTGTGTGCTTGCAGCCCAGATGGCAACCACATCCTGGGCTGCATCACTGGCAGCATGGCCAGCAGGTCGAGGGAGGGCATTCTGCCCCTCTGCTCTGGTGGGACCCCACCTGGAGTGCTGCATCCAGCTTTGGAGCCCTCAGCACAGGAAAGGCATTGATCTCTTGGAGAGGGGCCAGAGGAGCTACAGGAATGATCTGAGGCTGGAACAGCTCTGCTGGGAGGACAGATTGAGAGAGCTGGGGTGTTCAGCTGGAGAAGAGAAGGGTCCAGGGAGACCTTAGTGTGGCTTTTCTGTACTTGAAAGGGGCTTATAAGGAAGATGGGGACAGACTCTTTGGCAGGACCTGTTGCTATAGGACAAGGGGTGATGGTTTTAAACTGAAGAGGAGGAGATTCAGGCTGGACACAAAGAAGATATGTTTGTTTTTTTTACAATGAGGATGGTAAAATACTGCAGCAGGTTGGCCAGAGAGGTGGTGGATAATTTCTGTGGCTCCTCCAGCCCCTCTCCAAGAGGTCAGTTTCACATCCTCTAGACTCACAGGGCACGGACATTTCCTCCAAGCTCTACGAGCCACTAGAGGGCAGCATTTGACATGCAACCATCTCCTGCAAAGCCTTGCAGAACCAGACACTGGTAGCTGCAAAACTGTCTTTAGATGCCCTCCCTCTCCAGGCAAACAGTTTAAACTAGCAACCTGTGAACTAGACACAGCCTTTGTGTCAGAGGACCCTAGTATGTGAATGGTCCTATTGCACCAAGGCATTGGCGTGGAGTTAAAGCTGAGTTGCCAATGCACGCTGCAGTCCAACCACAGCCTCCTGTTTCCACTGCTGTAAAAGCCAGAGTGCCTTATTCCAGCTGCTCATGTGTACACGTGTTTCACAGGAGACTGAGTCCGTTCCGTCAATCACTGCAGGGCAGTAAGGTGTGTGCAGGGTGGAGAATAAAGGAAACATGTGAGAATAAGCAGAGATCACACTTTTATTATATCAGACTTGTAATTAGAAAGCAGCATACAGGCTGTAGATAATAAAACTTAACATATTATTAGCCCAGCAAGCAGTAAATTTGCAGTCTTGCTCTTTCAGTGATTTAACACCACCAAAGGCAAAATCCTCACCCCATTATTCATTAGAATTAAATGCTTCTTACTTGGGCTCCTTCTTGCTTCATTTTAAAAGTGTTTTATTACTTAATGAACTCTTGCTGTTCTGCAATTAGTAGCCCCACAAACCTCTTTGTTCTGTTTGCTACCAGGCTCAGTGGAGGTTAGTCTCTATAGAAAATCTTACTACGTAATAGCCCTGGTGACTTTTAATACTTAAGCTGAGCCGTAGGGTGTCAACACTGATACAGCTTTCTCTCTGCCCATTACCCATATCCATTAGCTAGACCATCTATCAGCTGGGCTTCCAATGGGAGAAGAAACCTGGGTGCTGAGGTATGAGCTCCAAGCTTGATCACAGCCACACTGTACCCTCCGCAGCAGCAGCAGTCATTAATTCAAAGGCACAAAACCTGCAGCAGCGCAGTTCAGGGACTGCCAGCACCTCTGCTCTGAATGAGGAAGCAGCATGTGGTCACCAAGGCGCCCGGGTGCAGAAGCTGAAGCTGTGAACTATGTCTAGTGAAGCCTCTATCACACCAGCAATGAGAAAGTGAAGTTAACATGGCATGCCCCATATTTTGTCATCACTTCATATATGCAGGAGCTTCTTTGGTTTGGGAGGCCGTTGACTTGGCTTTGGTTTTGCTGTTGTTCCAGGTGTGGCACAGAAATGAGAGTTTGTGGTACCTTGGTGAGCATGGCTTGGCTTCTGATTTTGATGTAAAAAGCTCCATCTCTAGCTGCTCCTCAGGTTTCTTTTCTTTTCGGCTGTTGCCACACCTGCCTCTGCCGCTGCTGGGCAGCTGGTGCTGGCTCTGGCACATCTTTGCTTACCGCAGGTGGCAGGGGGCTGTTTGCTTGCACTGCTGCTGGTCTAGCTGGGAGGACTTCCTTCTCACAAGCCAGGAACTGAGGAAAATGTAATAGGAAAAAAAATATCTGAAGTTTTTGAACCTCTTCTGTATATAAAACAACAAACCAACAGAGGAAAGAAAAGCAGCAGCAAAAGTAGCACTTTTCTATTAGAAGCACTGATAGCTTCACCCTAATCCACACACAAGTGTTAGAAGGAAGCAAACTGTGAGAGTTCAGGATTGTTATGATTTTAATGACTAACTCAGAACAATGGAATGGAGAAGATCCAAGATAAGTCTCTCTCTTGAGCCTGAAACCCCTCCCATGCTATCATCCCCCTGCATATTCACCTGCTCAATGTGCCTTTCATTGCTCAGACCTTGTCAGACGATCCTCTTCCAGCACTCAGCTGTGTTAGTATCGGTGTGCAGCCCAAACACCTCTGAGGACACCAAGGTTGGGTCAGAATCCGTCTTGTCAGACACGGCATTCATGCAAGGCTGTGAGGTTCCTCAAAATCTTTCCTGCTACTCAGGGATTTCTCCTTTCATTTTCCTTCCCAAGGAGTTTGTTCTGTCAGCCAGTACATGTTATTAAATCAGATGCTCAGAGCATACTAAGCTTTTATGATTTCCTCTTTCCATAGCAATTCACCTAATAGTGCAGTTCTAGGATATAATGTCAGGTGTGTTTGTATAATCTCCAAGTCCTCTGTGCCTGAGTGTCTTCCTCTAATCACCTTGTACAATGATGTGATGCCATCAAAGTCTCGGGAATGGCATAGATATAACTAAGATTATCTCTGTTAATCTGTGGCATTACACAGATGCAGAAATAGTTGGAGAAGAAACAATTTAATTTCTAGAGCCTTCAGCTCCTGAAATTTAATCTCAATTAATTCTATTTGCAAATGGAAGAGTACATAATTGCTGTCACCAAACTATAATCCCGCAATAAGTCATATTATGGCAATCCTAACTAACAGTTTTTAATTGATTAATCAGAATAAAACTTACCCAACCTGCCAGCAAAGCAAAGCAGCAATGCAGAGACAATGCAAGAGACTTCAGAGTCAGAGAGGTCCTTATATACCCCAGGAGCCCTACCTCCCAGAGAGAATGGCCTGTGCTGTACATAGTGCACATTTTTTCACAGCTACAGAACTACAGAGTTTGCAGAAACAGGTGTTCTTTCCTGACCTGTAGGAGATAAAACTCCCCATTCTTAGGCATCTTCTGTTTTAGCAGCAGAAGTCTGTTGTGCTGGCCACACTTGAAGCACGAATGCTTGTGCTTATTCTGATGTTTTCCAAATGCTGCACTCTAAAGCTCTATGCCTTCAGTCCTGCCAGAAATAAAACAAAAATAGCACAGGCAGAAAATGCACACAAATTAAAAACGTGGGGCCTGAATCTCAGGGACACTGAAGCCCTTTTTTTACTTATTAGGAGCATATAGTAACCTTAACCCAAATGTAAGTGATGTCACAAGAAGCTCCCGGTTGCACCAGACATCTACCTGTCCACCATACCCCAGTGAGGTGATATTTTATCCCCTTCCAAGAGTGCAGGGAAGCCTGAAACACGGCAAAGCACCCCGACTGGTCTCTGTTCTCCATCAGCAGTGCTGCAAAGATGAGTACAAAGCCAGGGTGACCTTCAGGCTGTCTACTTTACAATTGCACGTCCTGGTGTATGGGCTAGAAAAGGCTGACGACAGAGCTAAACTCCAACAAGTCCATTCCTGAGTTCAAGTGCAGGAATGAAGCAACAGAGAATTAGGCTCTTTGATGTGATGGCTGACTGGAAAGTGTCCCTGTTGTGCCCAATGGGTTTTCGATGGGGCAATCTGTTTTACACAAGAAGCACAGTAATTCTGCAGAAGTTAGGAATAAATTTAGGCTGGGAATCAGGAGATGATTTTCAAGAAGCAGTGCAGGGAGGCTCTTCCCAAATCAGAAAATCAGAATCAAAATACGTAACAAGGTGGAGGCTGGTGAATTTATGGAAGATGTATTATAACTATGAATGCAGAGTCACAGTCTTAACTCAGTGATTCAGCCGTGTACATCTCTTAAGAGCTGTTAAACTAATCCATTGATGTAGGTCTAGAAAGAACCCGTCTGGTTCCAGGGAAGCTCAGGTGCTCTACTGTGGCAAAAATGAAGAGGAATCACTCGTGAAGTAACAAGCAGGAAAAAAAAACACATTAAAATGAATAAATATATATATAAAAGCATGTATACTTGATATCCAGTACTTGGATATCACAGCATTTAGGAGAAAAGATGGAGTCTACAGATGCTTTAGTGACTGGACATACAGGCAGACAGACCGATACTAGGAAATTCAGTAACAGGTAATTATGTCTTTTGTCTTGTGAGATGAGTTAATCAAGATATCCACCCTAAAATGATGACAGACACAATAATAAAGAACAAGATGGGGTGTCAACAAAATGGTGTCTAATTAAGTGAGCCATGTCTTGGAAGATCCAGTTCAGTGACTTGTGAATCACACCAAGACTTGAAATCCAGGAGTGCAATAGTTTCCTCAGATCATTTCTCTGTGCACAAAGGTTCAAAGTGCTGTACAACGAAAGTGCAAAGAGCGCTCATGTGGACATGAGGTGAGAATCACAGTGAATATGCCACATCCTGGGCTGCCGTGGTCTTCACTTCTAAAAAAGTTGATCCCTTTTTTCAGACTGAAGGAATACAGCTTCAGGACCCCTAGAGATATTGAGACACTCATCTCAGCGATAAACAAGATAAAGCAGATGGCTGCAGACCTCCATTCTGAACTGCTAGCACAACTGCTGCATACCTCCTAGAGCATCTTAGACTCTTGGGGACTTAATTACCTAATCAGGATTTGCAAAGCCACTGACGAGCAGATACCAGTACAGGACCTACCCAAGCCATGTGGAAGATGGAACAGCATTTTCCCTCTAGGAAGAAGGATGGACTCAGGCCAGTATTTTTCTCACTTCTAGTGTTTTGTTCCCTGGAATTAGTGGCACAACTTCAGTATCAACTGGGAGCTGAGCTGCGCTCCACCAGGTGAGAGATGAGGAGCTGCTTAGCTCCACGTTCCCTGTAGAGCCACCTTACTTGGTGCACGTTTCTCCGGTAGTTTCTCAAACATTTTAGCAAGGCAGGTTTCACTGCATACAGCATTTGCCTCTAAAAATAGTTTTTGTGCAATTCACATGGAAGGGGAAAGCAATTACACCTCTACTACGGGAAAAACATTCACTCCCTTTCCATGGGCTGACTTCAGAGACTCTTCAATGATAATTACCATAATTTTTCTGCTGAGGTTGCTGACATGGAGGTGAAGTGACCTTCCTGAGCGTCTCCAGACCTGGATCCAAACCAATGTTTAATGTCAGGATGGCCCCACCTTCTGATCTCTAGACAAGGTTCAGGTCGTCTCCCTTCCAGCCATGGAAAGTGATTTTCTTGAATCATTCCTTGTTGCAAGTTGAGGCCGGAGATTTGATACCCAAACTGGCTATGTACTCCAGAAACCTCAGTGCTTTCTCAACACAGAGCCATGACTGTATGGCCTGTAACAGTCTTTGTCTTGACACTGCTCCACAAGTGCTACGTGCTTAGTTTCTCTCAGGTGATCTAATGGATGGACATAACAAAAGTTACTGAAACTCTGGCCTGAACGTGCACATTCACTTTTCTCAAATGCATATTTTATATCAAGATATGCAGAGCCTCCTTTCAAACCCAGTTCCTCTGTCCTCTCCAGGCCAGCAAGTGCAAAGATAAAACCCCCTTTTTTCTGACTCTGAGCTTATTCCACCTATCTTCCTGCTTTGAAGGGCTATATTCGAGGAGCAAATCTCAGCAGAAGGGCTATTTTGATAACCACAAAGCATGATGCTGCCTAGAAAGCAGACAGGCAGGTTCTCCACTGCTGGAAAGTGTCCTAGTTCCTGCCTTCAGCAGAGCTGCAACGATCTGAGCTGTGATTTGTACCAGAATAGCAGCAGATGCAGAAGGCAAAGTGAGGCCTGAATCAGGGTTTGGTCTTGGGCTGGGATGTTACCCTCACTAGCAAAGGCTTGCAACTAAAACTAAGCGACTTCCAGAGCCAGGCAGGAAGGCAGCAAGGCAGGGCCCCACTTGCAGTAAGATAAGAGAGGAAGATGCATGGATGAAGTCACGCTATAGAAGAAGATGATGTGGTCTAAAATTCAGGTGTTCTGTCTGTCAGTTCCCAAATTATTATTAACAGAGGAAGTTACACCACAGGTAGAAACTCCTTCTTACATTTGCAGCCCAGGAATCACAGCCAGTGACGGACACCAGCTCAGCCTGTTGCAATGATTGCATCTGGAGTGCGTGCCCTGATAGCACTGGTAAAATGGTGGAGACGGGACAAAAATAGTCCCAACACAACCAAATATGATGAAATTCACCTTTGTGTGGGATGCCTCATTTCCACTGCTGAAAATAATCCTACCATCAGAAGTGAGGAGTGTTCGACTTGTATCCTGAGAGGTCGCTGATATTTTGAGGATAACAATCAGTGAGCTATTTTCACTCAACAAACTTTTTTAAGTGGACTAATACTTAGAGAATAAACTGTATATGCAACACGCTCCTTTTATTTCACATGTAGATTGAAACATCTCTTCAAATGTCATTCTGGCACCTAATTGAGACCAGTGCTCCCATTCAATTTGGGTGTGATAAATCTTGCATACTATTTTAAAAATTCCTTTATTTTTCACATGGAGATAAACTAATTTCCCTCTTGTGTCACATTTGGATAGCTGGGAACTGCATCTTCTCTACCATGGAAAATAAGTTGCGTTGAAAACGATTTGTCCTGAAGTGAAAAATTAATGAAATCTATGAAGATCTTCATGGGAAAAAAAGAACAGAAATCCGAGCATCCATCATGAAGTGATAGAATCACAAGAAAGTGACTTCAGAGAATTTCTGGACAAAAAGCAGGTGCAAGAAGTACAGATTAGCCCCCTTGTCTTAAACCACAGAGACATCCTAAGCAGTGGGAGCATTAGCTGCTGTGAAATGACTCATGCAGGGGTTGAAGGGGAACCATGATGCTGGACACCACACAAAGAACCGTGATCTCTGTGGGGTCTGCAGTGAATGTGTTAACCTGAGGGCATGACCTTTTTTCACACAGAAGGTTTTTTTAGAATCAGCTGAGTCAGAAAGGGGATTAAAACACATTCTGCACCAAAAGCCACCTCTTCACAATGCCTACGTGTAAAACAAGCCTGTGGAGGAACTGCACAACGGTAGTTGTGAAAGAATGAGCTCATTGCCTAGGAAGACTCATCCCCAGAAGGCAGGGCTTTGAAACCATATAAAAGTTCTCAAATCTCCGTGCTCCACCATCCACTCGACTCTGTGCTTCTCCCTGTCGACTGGTTGGGTAAGTTGAAGAATACTGATACTTTTTTGTGATGTGTATAGTTTTATTGCTTGGTTAATGCAGGCAAACTTTTAAAATAAGTGTTTTATTTGATACCTTTGAATATGGAGAAGATTCCTGCAAAGAAGATAAATCGTGAGCATTGAGGTAGGACAAGCAGTCTTGGAGTATCTCTGCTATGCAAATTTAGATTGAGTGTAAATCAGGGTATAGTTGTGTTAAATTAGATCCTTTCTGAAGAGGAGATTAGATAAAATTATGTTGGTTTAAGTATAAGTGACCCTTCCTTCAGAGAAGGAGAAAGTCCAAATGGTCTCCTAAGGCTCCTTCCAAACCAATTTTTCTGTGATTCTGCTATTTATAACAGGGATATTTTTGCAAGAGACAAGTGACACTGGTCTGGAGGGCCTATCAGGATGTGGAAGAGAGGAATGAATTTGCGCTGAAGATGTGCGGAGCGGGATAGGCAACATGGGGAAGGGAGAGTGATCTGTGTTGGTGCTAGGCCTGCTTTGAGGGGACTTAAAAACACCCCTTCCAGCCAGCACTTCTGTGGCTCTAACCTTTTATTTGTGCCCTTAGACTGAGACTTTAGAAAAACAGCGACACAGTTTACTAAAGACACAGCACCAGTCCAGCTGAGCCCGGTGCCTGCCTTCAACAGCCCACAAAAGAGAGGCAGTTTCATGAATTGTTAGGAAAACCCATTTGGCCTATTCCATGTTACTGGCCTTGGGAGAAGAAATCCAGCCTGATTATTCTGATTCATGCAAGCTATTTGCATTATTAGTGGCTATTATAATGCAGAAACAGGGACACATTGCCACTGCTGATTCTTTCCGTGACAGCTGGAAGAATTGTGCCACAGGTAACCTCAGTCCATTATGTCATCCATGTCATAGTGAAACTTGAACAAGAGGAGGAGTTGGCCTCTTGGTAGTGTAAAGACTACTAGTACTATAGAAAGATGTCACCTTACTGGTGAGGTCCACCTTGAGGCCTTAGAACTTCAAGTATCTAATGTCAAGTAATATCTGGAAATAATTTTAAAAGGGGAAAAATCAAATGGAGTGTTTCTCTTTTGTCAGCGTAATATATCCTGTGTGGCCCAGATTTATATTTTTGTACTTTTCAATACACCAAACGTTTTTAAATATTTGTCTTCAGCATTCATGATTTTTTATTGCTGTTTTGACTTTCTGAAACTGCTATCAAAGCAGAACATCTGTTATCTGCCAGCTCCTATCACCAGTTCCCCAGGACAGGAATGAGAGGGAGATAGCACATTGGGAAGAGCTAAGAGCTAAGCAACAGGAGGAACATCTCTGAAGTGTATATCAGCTCCAGGTTCAAAGGAGTGCCTCTGCCTCAGGTAGACCTGACTCGGCTGTGCCACATCATGTAACAGAAAGGAGAAACAAGATAAGACAGAGTTAGAGCGGGAGCTGAAAGACAGGATGAAAAAGAAAGAGCAACTAATAATTCTTTCTAAGCCAATCTGCCTTGGGAATCCAAGGGAAATTAAGAGAACTTTGCTTTTGCAGCTGATTCATGTATCTTAAATTTTTTTCACCCTTATCCCAATGTAGTTTGTTTAGCAGACACAATAACGCTCTGACATTTCTTTCAGATAATCTTGTTTCCTGCAAAGATGTCTCTGAATCAAACACAAATCAAGCAGGAAATCAGCCTCCCACCTGGCTTGAGCAAAACAGTTCCAAAGCAAAGCCAAGAGCCTGTGCCACCTGCTGAGCCGGTCCCATGTCCACAGCAACAACCTGAAGTCCAAGATCAAACACCTTGCCCAGGATCAGTCCCAGCAGTAGTGGTACCAGGCCCAGAAAAAGCGGTGCCATTGCAAACACCGGAGGTGGAACCAGGCAAGGGAGAAACACCAGTGGTCATAGTACCCGAGCACCCACCCCAGGAGCAGCAGAAGCAACAGCAATGCAAAGTACCGCCAGCTTTCCCGCCTGCATCAGACCCTGAGCCTGTTCCCGAAGATAAATCGTTGTGTATAGAGCTGCCTGTGACAATTCCTGTTTCCTGCTCTGAACAAGCTCCATGTGTGCTTGAGAAGCCCGAGAGCAAGGAGATTCCTGTGCCAGTTCCTGTTACCTGCTCGGAGGCTGCAGTGTGTGCCCAAGAGAAGCAGCACTGCAAGGAGACCCCTGTGCAAATCCCTGTTCCTTGCCCTGAACCTTCACAATGTCCCCAGGAGAAGCAGGAGTGCAAGCAGATCCCCGTGCCGGTCCCTGTTGTGGACCCTGAACCCACACCAAGCACCCAAGAAAAGCAGCAGTGCAAGGAGATCCCTGTGCCAGTCCCTGTTCCAAGCCCTGAACCTGCACAATGTCCCCAGGAGAAGCAGGAGTGCAAGGAGATCCCTGTGCCCGCCCCACCCCCTCCAGAGAAGCAGGAGTGCAAGGAGACCCCCGTGCCGGTCCCTGCTCCCTGCCCTGAGCAAGAGAAGTGCTCCCTTCCAGAGAAGCGTCCTCCCATCGAGCAGCAGCAGGTGAAGCAGTCCAACCAGTGGCCACCAAAGCAGAAGTAACTTCCAGGTGACAAAGGAAGCCCTGAAGAGAGAAGATTGAAAACCCAGACCTCTTCTCCCCGTGTCTCACAATCAGAGGTCATTTTCCAACACCCTTTTTATTCACTGCAGAATTTCTGTTCGGAAGCACAGCTCCCCCCCTGCAGCTAATGCTAGCGTTATCCTATACTAACACCCATACGCTGACATGTCGGGACTGTCAATAGATCATAACGCTTCAAGTGGTGTCGCAGGCATGTGTGTTCAGCTTTCCAGCAGCCTGAATTTCTGCCCTCTCCCAATCATCCTCCTGGCTTTTAAAGCCCCAAAAGCATGATGGCATGCTTGAGTCAGGGTTCAGTACACTAAATATGCAAACCTAACCCGAAAGCAATTAGGGACATAGAGCTCATCATCCAAACCTGCACAGAGCCTCCTGGTTTTCATGCTTTCCTCCCCAGCTCCCTGTACGCAAATCCCATCTCCCACCTTGCATTTAGGGGGTTTGCCTATTAATAATAGGATTTGAGGTTTGTGCAGAACCTGCTGCTAAGGGGTTCTGGTCAATAATAACAAGACTTTCTGAATCATGAATCCATAATTTTGAATATTTTATGCAATTAAAAAATCCATTGGGCTAGAGGAAGCAGATTTTTCCGAAAGAGCCATCACTCCTTAATTACCTGCTTAGCTGAACTGGTAGCGCTTTCCTCTGACAGCTCACTTTGGATTTTCTAGGATGAGTAGAAGAACAGCTTGAGCTGAGACTCTATGGAAATAAATATATACCTAATTAAATCCAACCCAGACATGTTTTGAAATAGATTAACCTCAGGCGTGGCTTACATCTGTTAGACAGGGTAAGGAAAAAATCATACACAGTGCTGTCTCAGTTACACCCTGCAACATGTTTCATCACACAGTGTTGTTGCCCGTTTATTTGCTACTGATCTCTAATTATTTTAGGCTGATGTTGCATCTAGGATTTATTTCACTGTGAAATTCAACAATAAAAATGACGTTGAATACCAGGTTGTGGAGATTTTTAATAGCTTGTGCTTAAAAGCTAAAAAGGACACTCAGCTTACAACAGTCGGTAATATTTTAGACTCAAATCAGGACGCAGAAACTTGGGTGCTTGCAGGGACCCGGGGTCTGCTGCTCCCCCAGGCCCCTGAGTTAGAGAACCTGCAGGAGTCCTCGCACTGTGTCAGTCCATGGGCTGGCCAATAACCCTGAAATACTAATTGCACTGGAACACCACTTGCACTGGAACACCTCTCAGTGAGACACCCCATCCCGGAGCTTGGCATGTGCCATCAGCTCACACCGCACCATCCCTATGGTCAGTCTGCCTAATTTAGTAATATTCACAGCCACTCTGTGACCTTCAGCAGACGTAAGGCATGGGCATAGCTATGAGGCAGGTTGCAAGCACCAACACACGAGTTTTTCCCACACTTCAGATGAGCCAGGAGTGATGTAATCACACTGGTTTGGCTGTGTACCTGTTAGATGGGTGTTAGATACACCCAACCTCACCGTCTGAGCACAGAACCACACTGCGACACACAGCTTCTGGTCTGCAGAGCAAGCTTACGTCTGGCTGCCACAGCAATACCGTATCACTCAACAGCTTCTGTACGTATGATAATTTTCCTCCTCTGCCATACAGCTGACTGGAAATCAATTAGCCGAGCCAGTATTTCCCATTGAGAAACTGATATATTATGAATCCTGTTTCTGATTTGTTTAAAACCAAAACTATTCATCCTGAGCAAGCAAAACCTTTCAGTGTTAAAAATTTCCAAATATTATTTTCCTCTCAACAATTATACTATATCTGAGACTCAAAATCACAATTAACTGCTTTGCTAGGCCCACAAGAATATAGTTCAGAATATTATACCTTGCAGAAAACTATGTTTTCTCCGTTTGCTCTAGTGCAGGATGAAAACAACTGGCAAGATTGCCCCAAGAATGGAAGCATCTTGATCCTGAGACAGTTTTGACACCCGGGGAGCCACTCTGCCCCAAAGGACCCTGTATTTAAATGGTCTTTATAGAAATTGTGATCACTTTGTGTCCTGTTTGCTCTAGGCATTTTGCATTTCTGGTCTATTTGGTCATCATATTAATAGATGTAGGTTTCTAGATCTGCCTTTAATCAATATATGGACAAATAAATCCTTGGGAAATCTGGAAGGCAAATGTGCATGGCACCCTGCGTATGTGTGTCTTATATACAAGAGTATGTTTAAAGGTGATTCTTCACATACTAAAAGAAAGAAAAGGAGAATGAATGACACTAGTGAAGAAAAAAAAAAAAGCAGGAAGCAAGTAATAAGGTTGACTGTAATTTTATTATAGTGGGTAATGAATTAAAGATCAGAAGAAAATGATCCAATAAGATTTTTTATATTAGAGGATGAATAAATCCAAGTTAATGAATCACATCTTTTTGTAAAGTAATTTCTGCTTGCGAACAAAGAAGGCATGCTGCAAATTTCTAGCTATTCTGGCTGAGCCAGCAGACAAGAGAGCTTGGAAATAAGTATTTGCATCTTTCATGGCACTTTTGTGGCCAGTGGTGCTGGTGCTACTTCTGCTTTGGGCATTGCTGCTGCTGCTGCTGTGGGATGCTCTTCACAGGACACTTGGCTTGTCCTTTTGGGGCCTGGCTTTGCTCCACACACTTTGGAGGACATTTTTCCTGGCACTGTGGAGGGATTTGCTGCTGCTGTTTCTGCTGGTGGGAAGACATCTTTGCTAAGCCTGGAAGAAAACCAAGGTGACATTTTAGTTATTTTAAGCCCTACACAGTTCTCCTTTCTGGATATTATAGTTCTGCTGTTCAGGCCAAATTTGTGCTGGTGACTCCAGTTTGATGCAGCTGCCTCATAGTGCTTTTCTGGGCGCCTGTCACAGTTAGTCTCTATGGAGTTCAGCATCTCTGCTGAGGCCTCAAGGCATAACTGTATATAAGCATGAATGAGTGTAAGGATTAAGCATCATCCTAACAAAGTTGTGATCCAAAGAGGTAAACGGCTATAGAAATAGGGGGCGGGATGGCACAGAAACAGTGGGAGTTCTCCTTCTTTCTTTCTGTTCACCGTTTTCTGAACATTTCAACTTAGACAAACTAAGAAGCAATACAAAATGTAATGAAAGCATATTTAGTTCAAGGAGAACCTCAGAGCAATATTTAAAACTCAAAGAGGAGCTAAAAGCCAGCAACATTTCTGTATTATAAATGGTTTTGAAAGAGAAAATAATTGGATAGCAATCCTTTCTGGCAGCAGCCATATCTCTGCTTGGTTCATTAAGAGACTCAGAGCAGGAGCTGTGTCTCTGGCTGTAGGTGCAGGTGAACTGTCTTCCTGCTGAATGATGATATGATTTTATACAAAGAAGTGAAACTCAGAGCCCTGGAGATCCAGGAGACTGTGGTGATCAACAGATGTCAAACAAGGCGCTGGTGGATGCCATCCTTTGGCATCGATACCCAATAGTTATCCACAAGGATTCTTATCATTTGGAAAAAATTATTAGAGTTGACAAGGATTTGTTGGTCCAAAGAGTCAGCAAGTCACCGTCTGGAGCTTCAGAATGCCGCCAAATAACATAACATGGCCTTCACTCATATGGAGGTGAAATTGCCAGGGAACATGGGCTGAAACTGTTACTGGAGAAACAAACTAAAGAAAAAAACACCCTGTCTTCCAAGAATAAAGAACCAGAAACCCCCACCTGTACAGCTAAACATGCATAGATGGACTTACCTAATGTCTTCTGCTGTTGGAGGTAGGGAAGAAGAAGCCACTCAGGGTAAAGAGCCTCCCGAAAGGGAGGCTTTTATATGGTTTCAGAAATCAGCCCCAGGAGCTGATGACAACAGATTAACTTGATGACCAGAATCTTTCACAACCAGAACCTGCTCCACTGACACCTCCGTACACCTGGACTTCAGTCAAAGTCTGTGAGAGATGCATCCTCTTTCAAGTGCGGGGGATTTATTGTTTACACTGTGAGGCACACCCGATTATTTTGGTAATAACTGGCTAATTTATTAATAATTCATTTGTCCCGGCCCTGGGAAAAGATCCTGCAACTGAACTCAGATTTGAGAGGTGGCTCAGATCCATTCTGGAGTTAGCAGAACATATTTGCACAAAGTTTAGGTGTTTCCTGATGATGGTTTTGTCTGTGGTCACCAGGAGAGATCTCCATAAATCTGAGTGGGGTGGGAAGGTCTGTGTGTTGCATCCTGGCTCCCGGGAGGGGCAGCAGGTCTGTCTTTGGCAGTCTGTGTTTTCAGGTTTTGCTTCTATCCTTCCCTACTTTCATTCCCTAAAAGTGGAAGGAAACATTTTATACTATCAAGAAATTAGAAACCTTTCCCCTTATTTTTTTTCTTGCATTTTCATGTAGCTTTTCACTGAAGCAAATAAAACTTCTTATTTACAAACACTGGGCTTGGCTTGCTGAAGCTGTGACAGGGGATGGATCCCTGTTTCCAAGGAAAGAACAGAGAAAATGTTTCAACTGAAACATGGAAAAGGTAGTTCAAGCCTCCTTGAGTATTCCTCAGTGTTACGCCTTCTGGGGTCATATTCAGCCCTGCCTCCATTACAGATTTATGATGCACAGAGAGATGACAGATACGGCTTCCATGGGTGTAGAGGAACAGAAGGTGCTAATGGAAAAAAAAATCGTCCCATATCTTAACATCCCTCACTCATGCCTGATTTACCAGGAGTTTTAATGATCCCAAGGTTGACATGGACCAAATGTTGCTAATTTGTTGTAAATATACAGGAGAATCTTAGCAATGCTCAGAACTAACCAGAGGTGCATAGGAGAACAGTGTGTCAGGGCTTTTGCAACACATTTTCCTACACACAAGGGAAGAATGATGGACATAAACCAACAGATCCCTCCTGGCACTTCCTCTGGGGTTTTCAGAGCTGCTTGCTCCCGTCTGTCATTACTACTCCTAGTGCGATGCTCACGGCAGAGAGGGAGAGAAGAAAGACAATTTTTGAATGACTAACACAACTGATAGAGCTGGATGAAGATGCCTGGAAATCAGTCATGGGTGACTAACGTGTGGGATGGATCTCATTAGAAGCTGCACATGACTTCCTGACTGAGACTTCTTCCGTGCCTGAAAGTGGGCACTGGTGCTACACATGTGGCAGCAGCAAGCAGTTATTAGTGAGGTTATGGGTGGCAGAGTTCATTGTTGAATCCCCAAAGGTTTGTGTTCAACAGTAGGCATTAGAGGTACATGTTCTAGTCTCCCTCTCCATTTTCATGCTGTTGAATATCTGGGCCACCTACCCCTGCCTTGTCTGTCTGAACTGAAAGGCGTGTTCAGGTATAGAATTTGTTTGCCTTACTGAGACATGTTTTGCCCATCATTATTCCTGTCTGATGGTGTCACCTTTCGGTGTTGACAGAAATAACACAAAAAGGAATCCACTGTCAGATTCTCTACACCCGTGTACAAGGATTCATTAAAAGCTGATTTGGTAACAGTGTTTACGCACACCTAAATATAACTCTTTTCTTTTCTAGATTAGATGTTCCCCACCCTTGCCATAATGATGCAGTAGGTGGATAGCAATTGTCTACATCCCAGACATGGAAATTGTGTGGCCATCACAGAGACAGAGGTAAGCAAGTCACATGCACAATATGGAAGACAATGGGAGCACCATCTCTGAAACTCAGCATTTAAATGGGTGTAATATCCCTCCAGACAGTGGGCCTCCTTTGGTTTTAAAAGTCATGACTTCAAATAAGGATGGTGTATTTATGAGTGAATTAAAATATTATTGTATGGGCCAGACATTAACAAACCTGGAATGCTAAGCAGCCTATCAGTCAGGGATACGATTTCTCCTTGTTGCAGATGGGGAATGGATAGGCAACAAGAGTGTGACCTGCCCAAAGCCACACAAAGTATCTGCAGCAAACCTGGAAACAAACCTGCAGTCTTTCAGGGCTTGAACTTGTTTCCAAACCAGAAAAAGATTAATCTCCTGAAGCCTCATTCCCTACTTTCTATCTTTAGCCAGTGAGGATCATGGGAAGCACTCATCAAAGATACCATTTTCATGTCCAACAGAGTGTTTTTCAGAAATAATTATAAATCCTAGCAAGAAAGTTTTATTGCTTTCTGTCTTGAATTTCAGTCTTTCTTCCACTCAAATTTACCTTTTAACAGTTTCTAAGATTTACCTCCAAAATCCAGAGATATAAAGATCAAAATTCTATCTGTAATAAAGGTCAAAATTAAATTCATATCATTATTTTCAAGTAGGACAAAACATTTTTTTTTTTTTTTAATCTGTCAGAAAAGTATTGACCAGATGATGGTTTTTTTGTGGTATTGGAAGACATTTCTCCATGTTATAATGCCTGCTGTCTCCTCACCGTACAGCAGGAACAAATCCTACACAACCATAGCAGCTTTTGGAAAGAAAGGAAGATGTTCTTGGGTCTGAAGACATAGAAACAGGGAGATGAAAGAAAGATAGAAGACACATTATGCCATCGACGGTCAATTTTTATTGCTGCACATAGACATTAAAAGATAAGAGGACATACATCAGAAGACAAGATGGGAATTAAAGAACAGAAGGGGAGACATCTTCCAACATCAACTGCTTACAGTACAGCCATTGCAAAATAATTTCCCAAGATGCCCAGCAGTTCAGTATTGGCCAACTGCAGTTACCAACAAAAAAAGTGCTGTGATAGCAGGAGCAGAAGTATCATAGGAGTGAAAGATACAGACTGGAAACATTCAAAGAAGTATTTTTTAAGACAGAGAGAGCATGGGGTAACCAGTCTGGGAGACATCTCGTTACATCGCAGTGGGGTCTGTAACCTGGTTTTCATTCCATGGATATTCACAAGCCTATGGATACTGCAATGCACCAAAACATCAGGACTGCACACCAGGCTCAGGTGTTAAAGCAATCAGCATGGGCGAGAGCAGCACGTGCTGCACGGCTCCAGGACCACGGTCTCACATGAGTCGACACACTTGGTGGTGCACTGGGTGGTGCAGGGCTCCACGCACTGGGTTGTGCAGTGGGTTGGGCACTGAGTGGCACATGGCTTTATGCAGGCATCAATACACGTGGGGGGACAGACCTCCACACACTGGGTGGTGCAAGGCTCCACGCACTGGGCGACACAAGGCTCCACACACTGGGTGGTGCAGGACGTGGTGCACTGAGTGGCACAGGGCGCTGGGCAGACCTCCATGCACGGCGTGGGGCATGGCTTCACGCAGACGCTGCTGCAGGGCTCCGCGCACACCGTCTGGCAGGGCTCCACGCACTTGGTGGCTTTCTGCACACAAATGGGAGGGGGCAGGCAGGGCTGCTTGCACTGCTCGCAAAAAGACATACTTCTGATGTGCTGGTAAAGCTAAAGGCAAAGAGGAGAGACATATCGATTCAGGACTTGCGCCCTTTCTTCCTGAGCTGCAATTCACAACCTGAACTTCTGAAACATACGTAGCAGTTAACTGAAAAGGACTGTTAGAAAAAAAATCAAGTGTGAATACTTTCTGGTTTGAGAAATATACAACTAACACTGCCAGATTACTCCATCCTTTCTTGGCAATCTGCAAGCGCCTCTATCAGGAAAATTAAAGCCATGAACCCTGAATTTTATAGAATTGCATGCACTTAAACTTTGAAGAACCAATCCATAATAGGAAAATAGTTCATTTCCTTATTTTATTAATGAAATCAGCAGACTTCCCAGGAACCCATCTTCTACTTATCACTTCTACAGTTCCTCACACACACTACAGAGCACATTCCCCTTTGTGTAGATGTTGAGCTGCTCATTCCCAAGGATAAAGCCCAAAGACCACCAATTTGACACTATCCCAAATCCTGCGGCTGTATATCGTGGTATATCATTGGAGGTGTATCAAAATAAACAGGCTCAGCCTATCATAAGAGAGGAGTTGGCCCAGAGGTTGCAGCTCCTGTTTCCGATTCATTTCTTTCAGCTTTGCCCTCAGGTATTATGCAGCGTCCTTCTTTCAGACAATGCTGCTTTCCACTTGTGTCTTTTGAAGTCCCAAGACTTGCATCCACTAATTTATTTAATTTCCAGACTTAATGAAGTACGAAAAAATTAATGAAGATGGAATATGAAGAAGGATGAGACACAATTACAGTTTCTGAAGAGGTTACAAGACGTTTACAAGCTACTTAAGGAAGAGCAAACTCTAAACAAGAGTCAGACATCCTCTCCCCCATTCCAGGACAAATCCTAGAACAGAAACACCAGAAGAAAAGCTCTTATGTGACCAATAATATATTCTTTTGACCAGAACAATCAAGTAACACAGCCATCACATTATCTCCTGACAAATCCAAGAAAGACTTACCAGTTCACCAATAGAGGTGAGTGAGGGAGAAGTCAAATGAACTTGTGTGAGCATTAAAATGGGAACCTTTTTATATGGTTTGCACGGACTCATCTCCGGAAACAAGGGAGCCCAGGGGTATGGACACCAGACCACTAACTACCTGAACAGGCTCCACCTATACATGCTTTACATATTTGTTTACATCCTAATTTTTGATGGAAACCTCCTTCCAGGAAAAGCATGTGATCCTGAGCAAATTGTGTTTCCACCTAATACCCAAGTCATGTGGTTCCCAATGGGAATGACACAGTAATTAAAAAAAAATCAGGTACTGAATTAATTGCTTTTCAAAAAAAGATGTAATACTCTTGGACAATTTCACCTCCTTATTTCCATAAATATCTGGATGCTATCTTAGGGTTTTTTTCAATGCAGTAAGAATGTATAGGTATTATTAGGGAAGATGGAGAACTGATCTGATTTACTATGAGAAATATCATGTCTTAATTCTCATGGTAAGAAGCAGCTAATGCTACAGTGGGTCATCAGTGCTTCCACAAACTGTTGAGGAATCTGTTTCTCCAGTACCTTTTTAACCATTAAATACACCCAACCCACTCTTCTCCATCCTCTATTAACCACACTCATGCTTGGCAATGCCAGTGGGAACACAGCTCTAGTTACCTTGAGGACCTCTCCAAGACATACAGGGAAAAGTAAAGGGGCACACATTTCAAAGGCATTTTTTCACTGCCAGGGCAGTTTAAACTCCAGTTTAAGTGGGATTTAGGCCCAGGACTTCGAATTAGCATATTGAAGCCTTTTGCTGATAATGATATCTCAGCTCTGCAGCACAGAAAACCTTTATTTTTCTGAGATATATGGAGGTGGTCATCAGGCTACATTTAGGTGGCCAAATTCTCCAGTGAGATCACTTACACAATGTTAAATCAGGAGGAAAAAAAAAATAAATTAACCAACCCATTCCGCATGAGGAGAACATCCTGTTTACACTGGAAACCAGGAGTTACACTGAAGAATTGCAGGCATTGGCACTGGTTCTTTACTAGTGTTCACAAGGGGAAACTGGAATTCCTGCCCCAGTCTCATGTGGGCTGAGGGATTTGCGTTGCTCTTGACATCCTCCCAGCAGCAGCTCATGGTTCATTCAGTCTTTCCACTTCTCTTCTTTTGCTGCAGGGACTTGATGCATCTCATGCAGATTCTCCCTCCCAGACTCACACTGCTGTACTGGTGACTTCTATAGATGATAGGAAGAGATAGGGACTTGTATAATTCAATTCACTTGTGTTAGACATCTGCTGGGCTCGCCTCTGAAACCAATACTTAGAACTAGTCCTACGTCTCCCTTTCCATAGTGGGTTATTGCATACCAAATGGTTATATTTAAGGGGCAAGAAATTGTAACAACTTCTAATAGAAACAGACATTTTAGGAGATACAAATTGACCTGCATTTGTAATATGTGGGAACATCAGAGGGTTGGATTATTATTCTTAATTGACACATTTTTGTGGATATCTATTATATTTATGAGCAATTAGGTCATTTGATTAGTCACATTAACTTCAGTGAGTCAGGACGCCACAGCAACATCCTTTCATGGCCAGCCTCCTTTGGCAAAAGAGCTAGAAAGAACTTTTTCAAGTAAATGTTTCAAACTTTTTCAAGTAAATGGCCCATGTTAATGTCCTTGCTGGTGTGATAGGTAGCACTTTCGTGAAATGGGCACATCAGAGATTGAACCTGAACCAGAAGAGGTTCTTGGAGTCCGTGAAGAGACAGACTCCCCCATCCAGAGGTTTGTCTGGTGCTGCAGAAGAGGACCCCCCTGAGCACCATGTTCTGGTGCTTAGGAGAATATTTCTGAAGAATTCAGTAGAAACTAAAATGGTCAACCCTTTTGGACCCAAATAATCCAAGAAAGACTTTGTATTTCACCACCAAGAACTATCATATATGGAGGCACATTAGGATTGGAGCCATTTCCTATAACTATAAAAAATTTGCCTGCAGACATGAAACACCGCGTGGTCACGGAGACATGACTGTTAACATAGATACAAAAATTCGGGATGTGCAGAAGTCATGATTTTTATTAAACAACCCAAACCAAAATTTTTGCCTAGGTAATCATTTGGATATGCACCATTTAGGGCTTTTCAAATGGATTTCTGCTAGAAAATAAATATATTTCACAAACTCCTAAACACTTTGATTTAAAAATATGACACTTCTGGATTTCTTTGCATCCATTAGTTTATCTAAAAGCCTCCTAAGTAAGTTTTCTTCACCTGTGGCATCAAAACACTGGTTGGTAACAGGGATTTCATTTTGCTTGTATGCAGCAACCCACATAGTATATCACCCACATTTTGATGAGCAAAGCGTGTTAATAGAAGTCGAGGATTCTCAGCATGGCAAGGCCTTCCCAGCCTGCCCTCCTGCATGTTGTTGCAATTAAATCTTAATGTCTGGGGCTTCATTACACCTGGCTTTCCCCTCTCATCATTACCTACCACAACTACCTGGGGAAGGTAAAGACATGTGATACAGCACCAAGAGTACTTTCCAGGTGGGGATGGTATCCAGGCCGCTGATCCACCACTCCATCTTGGACATCACCGCGTAGCTGAGATGCCAGAAGGCTGAGTATAGACTGCAATTAGCATCACATGAAGACGAAGGTCTTGTCTAGTCCGTGCCCTAGGGACTGTCCGATCAAGTAATTAGATCATTACTTCTGGGGATGAGAAGAACCCAAACACAGCACTATCCACCTCTTTTCCTGTTTACTCAGGATGGTGAGTACTCCATGAAGAATGGTAAGTGAGCATCTGAATGCAATTAAATCTGAAAAAGAGGAACTAGCTGTGGTTATGAAAAAAAAAAATGCATTTGTTTTATCTTTTGCTTTCTGATTGTTACAGATATTTGCTTTGATTTCCCAATATTTTAGAATGGGGATCTAGAGAGCACTTTGCCTGACAGAGCAAGGACTGTGGGGCTACTACATTTGCTCATGCTGAAAAGCATTTTTCTCCAAAACTGCTACAACAGTTTCATAGATGTAGTATAAATGTTTAAGTGTTCAGGAAGGAAGCTTATCTTCCTACAGCACAATCTTTTGATGTTCACCTGGAAATTAATTGTCTGGTCTCAGCTAACGGTCTTAGCCTTTTAAAATGAGTTTCCTTGTTCATATGGAGGATTAAAGATAATGCAAGAATCATGCCGTCAGAAGGATGATACAGTGAAATAGTTTAAGGGAAAATCTTATCTGAATGCTGGTTTTTCCACCAACAGTTTCTTGTTTCCCAGAAGACTGGTCTGTGTGATTTGGGAGCAGAAGCAAAGGAAATTGTTGTTTGCACAGGAGCTTTTAGTGAGTTTTAAAGGATTTTTGGAGTCAAATCAGACCTGCACAGAGAGGTGATTAGGAAGCCTTAATTGGTTTGGTATTTCCATTGTGTAGCATTTGTGCCTAGGTAATGCCCAGAGAACTTCCCCAAGTCTAGATACCCACTATGGTGAGAGTTGTACAACCTGTGGCAAGATCCAGGCTCTGGCACAACCTTTTGAGAGAGGAAGACAGAAACAGAAGAGCTGTGAGGGCAGAACAATTCACTTGAGGCCAGATCTACGCAACCCACGTGCAACGCCACATCCAGTGGGTGTGATTTATCATGTTCCACTATTGGTTGGACTCCTCTACCAGAAAAAGTGAGACAGTGATAATTGTACATTAGTCAGCAGACACGTGCTGTGGGGCATCTTTAAAGAACGAGCCAGTGGGTGCCCAGGGACAGAACTGTGCCCGTGTCTGCTGTTACAGTTGTGCTGGCTTCCCCAACACTCTGCTTCCCCATCTCTTCTCCCTTCAGCAGCTGCTGCTAAACCAAATCCCTCTCTGCACCACATCTGCTCTGGAAACCTGCAGAGCACTGCCCTTGGCATGCGTAACAGTGTGACTTTGAGTCCCTGAGGATGTTGCTCATTCCCGGGCAAACAATTTACAAACAAATCCAGTGCTAAGGAGGAAACACTGGGATCCTGCTAGAAGGCATTCATGTGGGGTTACCAAAATTGTCCAAGACACCTTGCTAATACTAATAAGGTTTCTGCAGAATTCGGTGATGAGTGAATGCATGTTGATCTCCCTAACTGATGAGGCTTGCCCAATTGCCACCAGAGACAAGAAAATAGAAGCTGGTTGCAAAAGGCTGAGATAGGACCTCTTACACACAAGTAACAAAGTCACAAGCCACAGTCTCCGAGACCTGCTTATCTTTCCCTCATTAGTGGCTTACTTACCCATTGCTCATAATGGAACATTCAATTTCTGTCTGTGGGATGCAGACACAGCTGGCCCTAAGCTCCTCCAGCTTTGGAGGACCACTTCAGCAAATGGTTGGTTTTTAGTCTTTTCAAAACCATGGGGCAGCAATGCTTCCTCACGACAGACAGCATCCTTTCTCCCAGCAATAATTCTACTGTCCAAGTGGAGACCAGTGACAAGTGATGCTCCTCAGGGATCAGTATTGGCACTGGCGCTGTTTAACATCTTTGTCAGTGACATGGACAGTGGAATTGAGTGCACCCTCAGCATGTTTGCCGATGACACCCACCTGTGTGGTGTCGTCAACACGCTGGAGAGAAGTGACGCATCCAGAGGGACCTTGACAGGCTTTGAGTGGTGAGCCCGTGTGAACCACATGAAGTTCAACAAGACCAATTGCAAGGTCCTGCGCATGGGATGAGACAGTCCCAGGCACAAATACAGGCTGGCTGGAAGATGGATTGAGAGCATCCCTGGGGATTTGGGGGTGTTGGTTGATGAGAAGCTCAACATGACCCAGCAATGTGCACTTGCAGCCCAGAAAGCCAACCGTATCCTGGGCTGCATCAAAAGGAGCGTGACCGGCAGATCAAGGGACATAATTCTCCTGCTCTACTCTACTCTTGTGAGATCCCACCTGCTGTGCTGCATCCAGCTCTGGGGCCCTAAACATAAGAAGGACACAGACCTGTCAGAGAGGGTCCAGAGGAGGGCCATGAAGATGATCAGAGGGCTGGAGCACCTCTCCTATGAAGACGGGTTGAGAGAGTTGGGGTTGTTAGCCTGGAGAAGAGAAGGCTCCAGGGAGACCTACGAGCAGCCTTTCAGTACCTACAGGGGACCTACAAAAAAGCAGGAGAGAGACTTTTTACAAGGGCATGGAGTGATAGGACAAGGGGTGATGGTTTTAAGCTGAAAGATAGTAGATTTAGATTAGATACAAGGAAGAAATTCTTCACTATGAGGATGATGACGTGGAGGCATGGGTTGCCCAGAGAAATTGTGGATGCCCCCTGACCGGAAGTGTTCAAGACCAGGTTGGATGGGACTCTGAGCAACCTGATCTAGTAGAAGGTGTCCCTGCCCATGGCAGGAGGGTTGGAACTAGGTGGTCTTTAAGATCACTTCCAACTTAAACCAGTCTATGATTCTATGATGATCATTCTATGATCTGGAACCTATCAATGAGTCCCAGATCTCTGGCTATTGCCTTAGACTTTCACATGCATTCCAGCAGGAGCTGCCACTCTGCAGAGATCAGGCTTTCAGGAAGAAATTAGGAGAAAGTGCGAGTGTAGGGGAGTGTGAAAGTGAAGGAAACGTGGACACCTAATGCCAAGATCTTTTTTTAATTGCTTCATAAAAGAAAAGGAGAGGATGGAAATAAAGAACAAATGGTGAAATTCTTCCATCCATATCAGTGCAAAGAAGAATTACAGAATCTCTCTCCCAGGCAATATTCCTGGGGGCACAAAATCATTCAGTTACATGTTACAAGGAAAAGTATTGTGTTTGAGGTAAATATAGCAGAAATGATGCAAAATGTAAGAAAAAACATTTGAGGATTTACTCTTCCTGGGACAGGAAGGGCACTAAGAAAGCAAAGATGTGAGGAAGATGTTGGTAGGTTCATGGATCTGCAAAACGTTTTCGTTCCTTAGCCTTTGTAGGATCCACAGGGCAATGGCACTGCGGAGTGGGGTTCTCTTGCAGCTCCCACCGCCCCACCCCCACACTCAACCCCTCAAGGAGCCTTGCATTTACGACAGCAGACATCTGCACATCTGATGGCGTAGGGCCGGCCACAGGTAGAGGCGCACACGCACACAGGCACAGCTTGTGTAACACAGGCAGTGGGACAGGAATCCACGCACTTCGTTACAACCTGAACGCCCTCAGAGCACGGATCCACACATGTGGTGGTGCACTTGGTCACTTCCTCACAGCAGGGTTCTACACATGAGGTGGTGCACTTGGTCACCTGCTCATAGCAGGGTTCTACACATGAGGTGGTGCACTTGGTCACCTGCTCATAGCAGGGTTCTACACATGAGGTGGTGCACTCGGTCACCTGCTCACAGCAGGGTTCCACACAAGAGGTGGTGCACTTGGTCACCTGCTCATAGCAGGGTTCCACACACTCAGTGGTACACTTGATCACCTGCTCGCAGCACGGATCCACGCATGAGGTGGTGCACTTGGTCACTTGCTCACAGCAGGGTTCCACACACTCAGTGGTACACTTGGTCACTTTTTCACAGCAGGGTTCCACACACTCGGTGGTGCACTTGGTCACTCTGCTGCAGCATGGATCCACACACTTAGTGGTGCATCTGGTGAAACCTCCACGGCATGGATCTACGCACCGTGTTGTGCACTTGGTCATTCTGTCGCAACATGGATCCACACACTTAGTGGTGCACTTGGTCACCTCTCTGCAGCAGGGATCCACACACCTGGTGGTACACCTTGTCACTTCTCTACAGCATGGATCAACACACCGGGTAGAACATCTTGCCACTTCTCTACAGCATGGTTCCACACACTTGGTGGTACACCTTGTCACCTCTCTACAGCACGGGTTCACACACCTGGTGGTGCATTTGGTCACTTCCCCACAACATGGATCAACACATGTGGTGGTGCATTGGGTCACTTTGCTGCAGCATGGTTCCACACATGTGGTGGCACATCTAGTCACAGGTCTACAGCATGGATCTATGCATCTGGTGGTGCACTTAGTCACTTCCTGGCAGCATGGTTCAACACATGTGGTGGCACATCTGGTCGCAGGTCTACAGCATGGATCTATGCACCTGGTGGTGCACTTGGTCACTTCCTGGCAGCATGGATCTATGCATCTGGTGGTGCACTTGGTCACTTCCTGGCAGCATGGATCCACACACTCGGTGGTACATTCACTCACACCTCCACAGCATGGTTCCACGCATGTTGTGGTGCCCTTGGTTACCTCCTTGCAGCACGGATCCTCGCATGTGGTGGTGCACTTGGTCACTTCCTCACAGCATGAATCTTCACATCTGGTGATACACTCGGTCACTTTGCAGCAGCATGGGACTGCACACTTGGTGGTGCACTTGGTCACTTCCTCACAGCACGGAGACACACGTGTGGTGAGTCCAAGGCAGCATGGATCTACGCAACCAGCAGTCTGTGTCACACCAAGATTACTCAGGTTCACGTAAGTGGTGGTGCCCCGAGGAACCCCTCGATAGCAGCAGGGTTCCACACGTGGAGGCAAGCACTGGATGTTACAGACGGTGCCACAGGGATCCACACGATTTTTCACAGGAAAATTCTTCACCAAGATGGTTGGAGGTGGAAGGCAGATCTGTCTGACTTGGTAATCATTTTCACACTGCATCTTTGAGGGAAGGGTAATGTCTGAAAGCAGGAAAGGAATATACTTTGTGGAAACAGAGACATTCAGCTTTCACAAGGTTATTTTATACACTGAATCAAACTATACTTTTTCCAGTGGAATACTTAATGCACTGGGAAAACAGACTGAAATCGACAGCAGGACACTGACTCCACATGAAAGCATTTTAGACACATTTGTAGCTACTGGCTGTGTGCACATTTCAATCAACTTCTTAAAACAGGAAGAAAAGTAGGGTTGTTTGGACTCAACTAGATTATATCAAAGTTATGACAGCCCCCACCTGACCACAGCTGTTCTTGGTTTGGAATTAGCTCTTCAAAATTACTTCCCGATTTCTACCCAAAAAGGAAACTCCGAGGCTTCTGTTGGTGCCCTGTCCACGTGAAGGTCCTCAGGTGGAGGACATGAGTCGAGGCTTCGCACCGGAAAATTTCCACAAGGAAAGGATCTGGTGGCCACAGTACAGCTGTTTTCCTACCTCTCCCATAGAAGTCCTCCTAGTGTTTCTCATCCAGACTTCCTTCCAGGCATTGCTTACCCATGCAGCCTGCAAGTCTCCACTTCTTATCTTCCCTCCTACTTCTTTCCTTTGAAGTCCTAGCCTTGCTTTTTGATCTCTCTCAAACCAAATAATTTCCTGGTTTAAACAGGGTAGCAACGTCATTGAGGAAAGAGAGAGGTTAGTCCACTCTCAGCTACACTGAGACACATCTCGCTAAAGAAAGCACAGCAGTTGCAAAACATATAACAAATAAAGACTGGTAGAAGGTGGAATAAATATTTACCCTTAGCTCAGCTATGTGATAAGTACCATACACAAATCTTGCTAAGCAGAAGCACTTCTGACTTGCTTCTGCAGACAATACTTAAAAATTAAATAACCCCAGCCACTGCATTAATTCCCAGTAAGCCAAGAGAGACTTACCCAGTTCACCACCAGCAACTAGCAAATGAAACCGAAATGGTTTGAGAAACTCTACAATATGTATCCTTTTATATGATTTCAGTGTCCTTGTCTCCGGAAGTGAGACACCTCAGGAGTATGGAAATATAATTTTTAATAATCCAGACCTGTTCCACCTCCAGTCATTAAATTCTGTGCTTACATTATAATTTTAATGAAACATAGCCACTGAGGTGGTATATGTGACACCGTAACTGCTGCCTGCAAGCTTGAATTCCTGATCCATGTATTTCCTATGGGGGATGGGGAACAAAGAATTGATGATACAGACTGGAAACAATCCCCCTCGGGATTAAACTCTGTTTTGATAAAAGATACTTTGCTACATTTTCTTGCACCTTCTCCTCAGATAGCCATACAGATTGCGATTACAGATGGGCTCGGACTTTGTAAGCAGCTTTGTTCTGCTCTACTGTGAAAGTTTGCCTGCTCTTGCTAGTGCACAACAACCCTCTTACCAAAAATTTTATTCCTGATAATCTGGTTGTAACTTCCGTTGTTGTAACCTGCAGTTATTGCCTCTCACCCTGTCTTCAGGCACCTCTGAGAAGATTCTCTCCATTAATACACTTAAAATAGTTGAAAGGGTCCCCAGGATCTCCCCTAAGTCTTTTTTACCTCCAGGGTGAGCAGGTCCTCCAGCCTCTCCCCATCCATCATCTGTTCAAGCCCCCTGGACCATCTTGGTTGTGTCCATTGGACTCACTCCAGTTTGTTGGACACTTTCTTGCACTGTGGGCCCCAAATTTGACACAGCATCCAGATGTGATCTCACACCTGCCAGACAGAAGGAAGCACTCTGGAGAGTGAAGCTCAGTACTTGGGCACACTCAAGTTTCCTGGGAAGCTTCATAACATGCCTACTCCTCAATCAAGTGCAGTGTGCCAGCATAACCAAAATTTGTTATGGTTTTAGCAGTTAGGCAGCCAGGGAAGGCTTCATACTGCGTTAAGATCCTCAGTGTCACTTAAACTCCTTCCAGGACTTCTCCTGTGGTGGCACATCTCTTTGCAATGATGCTCCAGGGTGACGGACCACCTGTGTTTGGTGCTCTGACCACAGTGCCTGTGGTAGTGGCCCTTTTTGGTTTGCTGTGCACATATCTATCATGTAGCAGGCTAAAGTGAGATTTAAATATGCTGTTCACGAAAGACAGTGGACTGTGCATGACAGCCATAGCACAGAGTTGCTGCTTTCTACCTGCCACAATTTCAGTCAAGTAAAGATGTTATTGTCTGAAATTCCCTCATTATAAGACAGAAAGGAGAGCCAACATGCTTACTTGCATGCAGAGACGAGGACATGCATCAGCCAGAGATGAAGCTGCGTTTTTGTGTCTGCACTCTATCATCCCTTTAAAAGTGCACCTTCATGCTGCTGAGCATGGTGGTGCCCAGAGTAGTGGATTTTGGTTATTTAAAATTGGAAATGTTATTTAAATCAAAATAAGTAAATGCAGGATGCATGACCACTTGGGTTGCCAATGCTCTACTGACCACATTGATCTGAATTAACCAAGTATAATGCATCCAACTTTGGTAAACCAGTGGGCTGAAGGGAAAAGGGTGGTGGTCACTCCTCCTGTCGCCTGTCTGATCTTAAGGGTTTTAGCTGCATAAGGGTAAAGGCAACATCATAGAATCATAGAAACATTTTGTTCAAAAGACACTCTTAAGATCATTGAGTCCAACCATAACCTAAAGCTAGCACTAAACCATGTCCCTAAGACCCTCATCTATACATCTTTTAAACATCTCCAGGGATGGTGACTCCACCACTTCCCTGGGCAGCCTGTTCACTGCTCCACAACATTTTATGTGAAGAAATGTTTCCTAATATTCATGGCGATGGAATAGTGTTGTTTTTTGAGTCAGAGCTTTCAGACGACATGCAAAACATCACAAGACTAGCGATGATATAAGAGTTTCCAGAAGCACGTCAGGACGCTAGCAACAACAGCACCGTGTCTGAACGGGACAGTGGCAGTGACAGAAAGAGGTCAGATATAGCTAAAAATTAAAAGAATCCCCCAAATCCCACATCCCATCCTGTTTCTAATGGCCTGCATGATGTGTTGGGCTGGAGGATATTTTACTGTCACAGAAAAACTGACCTATGACTGGTTGGCTACTTGAGAGCAAGCTGAGAGTCCATTCATTTGCCAAATTCTTCTCTGACATCAGCCCCGCTGAAAGGACACATGAATTCACAAACCATCTTTGCTCACTCAAGGTAATGCTGCAGCCATGGAAATAACTGGTTTCCATTAAAAATAATTAGTCAAATAATCCATCACAAGGCAGAGGCAGAGTAGGTCCAAGTTAGTAAAGGATAGTTCGTCTGTGTGCCCAGGGCACCTCATCGCTGGAGGCCAGGCTCTTGAATATACAAGGCAGATCCCAGGCTGAAGTTGCCGTGTCTGCTCACTGTCTTTATTTGCTGATACTGAGCCAGGTGAGTATCTTTGGGATTGTACAGTTCTCATCCTATTACCGGTGTTAATTTTCTACTATTTGACGAAATATATTACTGCTACCAGCAGTGTAAGGGAAATTGTTTATTGTCTCTAATACATCCTTGGTGATAAGAATTTGAAAGAGTAAAAATCTTCTTCCTTCACTCTTATTTTGCTGTAATTGTTATGGATGCTTTGTAAAATGCTTCCTGTTGTCTCAGCACTGGATTTAGAGGGCTAAAACACCGTCTTGCTCTCTGAGTGCCTTCACACACGTAGGAGCAGAAACTGCTGTGCATGTAGTTATCGTCTAAGTGGTGAAACGACTGCGGCATCACGCAGCCAAGGTCTCAGGTAAGAGCACCTCGCCTCATGGTAAATCTAAGCAACTATGTCTTCCTTCTGCCTGTCTAACCTGTTGGTGCTTTTAGCAATGGCAAATGCAAGACAGTGGTAACTGCACCTCTTGCAGCTGCTGTGAAGTGGGCATTCTCCTGCAAGGGAGTTTCAGAACAAGGAGAACAACTTTAGAAAAGAGGAAGTTAACATGAAGTTTATAAACCTGCTGAAAATGTCAATCAAATCCACTGCTATCTGCACAAGAAAATGCCAATGGGGGAACTTTTTTGGCTGAAAACAGATTTTAATAGGAAGAGCTGGATTTGGAAGTTTATGCAGAAAAACAGAATGACCCCATTTATTTTCATAAGGAGTGGCTGCAGAATTTGACAAACAAACAGCAATTTTTTTCTATATTCCTTATTTCATGACAAAATTGTGGCACAAACAGCAAGCGTCTTTGCTGAAGAGTTCAGCAGCCAAGAAAATGAAAGTATTTTGGGTTAGGAGACACCAAATTGCAGGACAAGGCTTAATGGTTTTAAAGTAAAGAAGGGGAAATTCAGGTCAGACATTATGAAGAAATATTTTACAATGAGTCTGCTAAAGTACTAGCCCAGGTTGCCCAGAGAGGTGGTGGATGCCCCATCCCTGGAGACATTCAAGGCCAGGCTGGATGAGACTGAGTAACCTGATCTGGTTGACAGTGACCCTGCTCATTAGGGGGGATTGGACTAGACGAGCTTTCCAAACCAAACTATTCTATGATTTTATGCTTTTATGATTGCTTTTTTTTTTCTTTCAGGCTTGCCTGAAGTGCAGAAGTGCCTTACCAGTGCAAGTTGCCCTGCCTTCACCCTTCTGCCTGCATGGGGGAGGCTGCGCACACCGACACTTGCTCATTGCATTGTGCCATGGTGGACCTGGATCCCTGTCTCGTGCAGGATGTGCATCTCTGTCCTGAGCAGACTTGCCAGGTGGATCATTGCCCATGTCAAGGGGCAGCCGCCTGCCTGGATTCTTATCCTCAAATTGGGTCCACCTGCCCACCTTTTGCTGTCCCTGTGCCTGGGGATGCCTGCACACCTCCATGCGTCATCAGCTGCATGGGCACTTGTGTGAACCCAGCAGCAAACCCTTGTGAGACCCACCAAAGCAAGGGAGGCACCAGTTTCCAGCTCACAGATTCTCCAGTGGAGCTCTGCACCCCTGAGACAGCTGAGACCTGCGTGGAAAACTTCCCCCTTCAGCATGCGATCTCGCTAGTGGATCCCTGCATCCCTGATGAGGCTGGGATATGTGTGGAGACCTCCCCCCTCCAGCAAACAATCTTGCCAGTGGAACCTTGCATCCCCAAGAAAGTTGGGACCTACCTGGGAAACTTACCTTTGCAGCACCCAATCTCAACTGCGGAAACCTGCACCGTCGAGGTGCTTGAGACCTGCACAGAGACCTTGCCCCTTGACTGTACAGCCTTGACCAACAAGTCCTGCTGTCCTCAAGGTGTGAACATTGGAGATCCCTGCCCTGACCAGTGCTTGGTGACATATGTGGATCCCTGCATATCCCAAGGTGTGATTTGTGCAGAGCCATGCCCGCCCCAGAGCGATACAGAGTCCATGGACACGTGCCCATCCCAGAGCACCATGGGACCTGTGGACACCAGCTCTACCAAGGGCAGGACCAGGGGTGCCGGCACCCCCCTGTACATGCAAGCACCTCTCTGCCTGAACACCCGCACCTCCACCATCATGGGGCGGTGCCTTCACAAGTGTCAAATGTGGCTGCAAGGCAAGAAGTAAGTGACGTGAGAGGGCATACAGTAAAGAGGCTTCTCTGCATAAACAAGATCTCCTCTAGTGAGTTTCTTGGTTTCTCATGTGTATCAACAAGAAATAATATTGCTTCATGTTGAATTAAAAATGCTTTTCAATCATCTGTTAATTATGGCCCTTATTTTTATTGCCTAATGTTAACTGCAATAATAATGGCAAAAGTGCAATGCAAGTATTATTTGCATTCACAGAGACCCATTTCATCATCTTCAACCTTTTTACTTCCCACATATAAATAACTACTTTCACAGTCGGTTTTAAATTCAGCTCTGATTTTACTTGGGGTTTTGGTCTTTTAGGTTTAAATTAATACAAGAATATTGAGAAAAGTAGCTCAAAGACAAAGACAAGTGTCTTTTAGGGAGACACAACATGATAGATGCCATTTAGGGTGAAGAAAGAGCGAACACTGAATATAAAGAAGTTGCAGAAAACACCAGAAGAGTAATGTTGAGAAATTAGAGTTTTGTTGCACAATGTCCAGCTGAAGACTGGGTAAAACTCCGTATAATTAAAAGGTTTTGTTACATAACAGCTTCCCCCAGAAACAGAGCTATATATCTAAATATTAACAGCAATTTGATGAAGTAGATGAATAAAGTTTTTTTTTTTAAAGTTATAGAAAGGCCAGGGGAGAAGGATAGGGCAATTATTCCTGCAGCTGCCTGCCATGTAATTGATATATCATCTATCTGACATTTCTTGCATAGTAGCCCTATCAGATTTGGTGCTGGCACCCAGGGCTCGCTGTTCTCCTGGTAACACCTGGTCAGGAGCTGCTGTTTGCTGGTACAGCATTTTGCTTCTGTTGCAAGGAGATCCCACTCCAGCTCAGGACAGCCTGAAAAAAGAACGCTGAGAACCAGCCTCTGTACCTGTAAACAGCTGCTCAATGAAAGCCATTTTTATTGGATTATGGTACATTGTTTGCCGGGTCTTTAATGTCCTCTGTTAGAAAGGATTTTTCTGTCTCTGTAAACAAATCAAATAAAACGTGTCTATGTGTTTGTTAGCACTCTGTGTGTATTTGCAAAGAGATGAAAGAAGTTCTTATGCTGTAGCAGTAGTTGCAGTTTATTGGATTGAGGGAATAAATTTTAAGGAATCTGAAAAGTGAGAACTGTTTCTTTTTTTTTTTTTTTCTTTACAGTAAATAAATCAACAGGCATAATTCTTAAGACACTACGCCAGATTACCATGCCTGAAACTACATATATCACCCATTATGTTGTAATGTGACTCTTGCGTGAGTTAGATTAGATCTGTGGTATTAGACTTCAGAAACACCTATAAATCAAACATTAGTGAAGATAGCCTATAGTGATGTAAAAACGACAACTAAAGATGAACCAACAGAGTTGTTAAGCAGAGGAATACAGTTTAATGTAGCACCCAATACGCACTGGTATAGTAAGGTAAGCTCAGCTCATTTTTAGAAGATGCTCCTTTGGCACCATATTACTAGACTGTCAGTTACAAATTGTTGTGTTCTCCTGCATAATCTCAGTTACAAAGGTAACTTCTCATCGCACACTTGCATCTCCCTGGCTGGCACTTCCCTGGCATTTATGGCTATGCCAACACAGTGTGCTCCATCCCAGCACATTTGACATTCAAACACCCATTTGCTGATGCTCAGAGTTTGTTGATATCATCCTGGGTGTTTCTGAGCACTTACCAATGACAATAAAACAAAACCTGACACTGAGCCATTTCCTCCAGCACAGCAGCCAATGCTTGTTTCCTTTCCTCAGGTGTCATTAAGCTGGAGGTGTTCATCAAGACCAAAGTGAAGGTTTCTTTAGCTCTTTAAAAGACTCTGCAGTCTACCCAGGGCCATAAGTATGTCATGAATTGTATGAAAACTAAACCTGGAAAGACTTTTTTTGTTGGGTGCATCAACTGTAATTTCATCAAGCGTGCCTTCATTGGAGCGATCTGGGGCAGAGATAGTCTTTGTGGCTGGGCTGCAATGTCCTGATCACAGTCCCAGACCTGCAGTGCTGGTGATAAACTGCAAAGCAAGAAGAGGACCAGATCCGGCTATATCTTTTCACTGGCCCATGCTATCTGGGGATGTATTGTGTTTGCATTTCAAAACTCGAGCAGCCCGTTCATTGCCTTCCCCCCAGCTCTTCATTCCTTTGACAGTTCTCACATTCTACTCACCACACGATCTCCTCCTCTCCCTCTGTCATTATTCCTGCCTTGTGACACCTCACCTTCATTGGGTGGGGTGTAATTGGTACAGCTGGAAAAGAGGCATCAGGTGTGATTGTGGCATTCCTGACATATCAGCTAGTAATTTATCCCTTTCCTACGGAGACAAAGGGAAGGACAAAATGCCATCCAACCTGGGTTTGGCCAAACATTCTTTGCAAACTGAAGCTGAGGACCTCATTTCTCAGGCAGGGCCAACAGGGCTGAGAGCTCGCACACAGACATCTCAGCTGGTACAGAGTTGGACAATAAGCAGTACCCCAGTGCTGGTACTGCTTATTTCATGGAGCCAGGTGAGTCATTTTAGGAAGCTGATACTTCAGAGCAAGTCAACTGCTGCACGTGTGCACTTGTGAACGATGCTGGTCTGGAGTCCGTGTTCTCCTGGCCTGAGTCACCAGTTCCAGAGGGTCTTCCAGACACAGGAAGGAGACTGAAAAGTCCAGTTAAAATGAGCATCTCCCACTCTTTACTAAAAGACATCACTCCCCCGCTTAACTCTTCAGAACACACACAACCTGCATGAAATGAAGTATTTAACAAAAATAACAAGTTCAGACATTGCCACATTGGCTCTGAATTCCCTATTTCTTCTTCCCATCTTTTCCCCTCTGGTTTTCAGGCTCCCATCCAGCCTTTTGCTTGCCTCAGGACCAGGTGACTCTTGCCAGTGGGCTGCTAGTGGCTCCATTTTGAGAAGGACACAGCTCTAAACTTCAGCACAAACACACAGCCAGGCAAGAAGTTTCTGAAAATGGCTGGGAGCCTGCTGGAGCCTAGCACACCTTCTTCTGTGCTCACCTTTCCAGGGTAAACAAACAGAAATGTTGCTCTCGAATGAGGCAGGCCACAGGCAGAACTGGTAGAGCCTGGTTTCCACTATCCCTCCTATGTCTGATGGAGGGCAAACTTTCTACTATGGCAGCATTAAACAAGTCTCTACTGATTTTCATAAAACTAGTATGGCACCGTGCCATTGTGCCAAATTTGCTTGCAAATAATAGGTTAGGATATTAAAAGCGGGAGTATTGAAGCTTTACTTCTTGGGAAAGCCAGGCTAAAGGAAAATAAACCTTCATGAAAGAAAAGCTATCACGTGATTTCCCTGTTAGTACATCTTTCTAGCGAAAAAGATCAGGAGCAGGCAGGATCTGCATTGCTGCGTGCAGCACAAGTAGCACGGTGTAGGACAAGGTGCATCAGTCTGCCCGCTGCCTGGCTTTCCCCCTGCTGTCACCCCTCGAGCCTTGTGCAAGCAGCTTCCAGCCCTGCATTGTTTGCCTCGTAGAGAGAGCTGACACGCTGCCGCCGGACACACATCCCTGCCAGGCAACACCCGTCCTGCCCCAGAGCACCTGCTCTGGTCCATGGCTGCCCGCCTGACACACCACCTTCTTCCTCCCCGGCACCACCTTGCCCAGCCAGATACATCACACTGCCAGCCTGGCTTTGGTGAGGTTTCTATCAGGTTGAGTTTCCCAACACGTCCTATCTGCCCTCTTCCACCCTCTGCTCTAGATAACACTCCCATTGTTGCAGCACAACCACCCCTGAGTACTTTTTAGTTATTTCCTCTCCACATACCATCAATGCTCTTTTGGTCATTTCTTAGTAGCCAGAGTTGCTTTTCAGGACAGCAGAAAGCAGCTTTACACCCCAACAGGAGAAAGTACTAAGGCTGAGGCTTTAAGCCATTGACCAAAATTGCTGGTTTCTCTTAAAACAAGCTAGTAAAAATAATTTAAATTTTCCTGCTGATGTGCTGGGCAGTGAGGAACCAAACGTGCAAAAGCACCAAAATTGGCCCCGCCACCAAGGGGACCAGCCAAAATGAGTGCAACCCATGACTCACTTCCACCAGAGCCACAAGAGGTGATTCAGGTCTCCACCAAACCCTCAGTCTTTCAGTGGGGCAATCCAGCAGAGACCACAGCTGAGCTGACTGCCGTGTATGCTACCAGCCCATCTCCTCTGCCAATGGCCCTGGGAGAAGGCAGTGAGGTCCCTGGGCACGTGGGTGGTGGGAATGAACTGCTGTTGCCCGCGTGTCACCGGCTCCCCCCACACAGCAGGAACGAAGGCTCTGAGTTCAGCATGATACAGGAGGGGGATAAAAAAGTAAGGAGGAGCTCTCACAGCTGGGCTGCTACACCTGCCCAGCCTGCGAGTGCTGCCACAGGAAAGCTGTTTCACGGTCAGAGCTCTGCCCAGAAGCCGATTTTCCAAAGCTAAACCCTGTGGCTGGCTCAGGGAGCCCGTCTGAAAGACGTCTGGGAGCAGGCAGCAGACCTGACGGGAGGGATGGGATCCCAGCTGCCCACACCAAGCACGTACAGGTGTGTCTGTGCGTGCACACAATTGGCTTGGGCACCCACACCAAGCATGCACACACATGACCGTGCCTGCACCCACGCAGCGTCCTCTGGTGGTGCACAGCACAGGAGCGCCAGCCTACAGGAGCTTGGAGAAGCTGAAAGGCAAGGAACATACAGACAGTGTCAAAGCTCATTTTCTGACGACAGGTGAAAAGCAGGACTTGGAGTCTTCTGAGCTGGACATAACCAGTAGTAGGTGCATCGTTAATTTTGTCTTGGCCAGCTGTCAGTTACCAGCATTCCCAAACATCTTGGCTGAATGGCTGCCATACAGCGTGCTGCCTCACCAGGGATCCTCACAGAGCAAAGCAGGTGCCACTGGAAGGAGGTGAAATAATTCTTCATAGCAACAAACGTGGGATAATCTCATCTCACCTTCCTCCCTGTTCTACTTCCCCCTCAGGTTTATTCTTAGTTTTTAATTGCTAAAGATTCGCTTAAGAAGAGATACAGAATTTCATAGGTGCTCTCTATGCACTGGCTAACTACGCATTATAATTTCCTCTCCTTTTCCAGACCTAGAGCCATTTAAGTAAACTTGTGTGTTCCTTTGCACCTTCAGAAAAATAATTTACTCAATGATAGCTTCTATGGTTTGAATTAAAACAGCCAGCTGGACAAGCTATGAAGCACAGAAAAATTCTGCCTTCACACAGAGGATCAACGGGTGAGAGAAACAAGGTAATCTGAGATACCCGTGCCCCTTTGCAAGTTCTAGGATACAAATGCCAAGGAAGGATTTAATTAACTTCTCTGTAAGTAAAGTTAACGTATGTATTGAAACTGTCTCAAAACAAGAAAGGTATCCTCAAAAGTCTTGTTTCAGACAAGAGATTAATTCTTAATTTTAATTGTGGGATTATTCAAATGCAGAAAGAGTCTTTTAGATATTAAAGGCATTGCTAGCTGGCTTTCATTGCATTACCACAGGGAGCCTTAGAATCCAATTATCTCTGAAGAAATATGTTAAATACGGTCATTAACATGTAAAAAAGTGGAAACGTCTTAGAGAAAAGCCGACGTATTACACTTCTTAATGTCACAGTGAATTAGCAATAAAGAAGGTTGCAACAGAAATAACTTGCTGAAATGCCCAGGCAGTGTAGGAAAGCAAAGCATTTTATGCCAATTAGTTTAATTCCTGATAACAACATAGATGTAAAGATAAAGCTCTCCGTATGATGAGTGCCAGACCTAGGAAAGTTTCAGAATTGTGCTTCATGTGTGGAACAAGGTGAGAAAAGGGAGGCAACCCTACACTGCCCTTAGCAGGCAAGAGAAAGGAGACAACAGCCAGAAAAGGCGAAGGATGCATGTTAGGAAGGCAATAACCACAGACAGAACCCGAGTCCCATAGCACAGGCACTAACCAGATATCTTCTTTTTCTTTTAACCTCCAAGAGCAAGCCCCCACCATCCCAGCACCAAAGCCTTCCAGCTCTCCAAACCCCATGTTTAAATAGCTTCTCACATTAAACCTTCAGTGTAGAACTTTCCTTCCTTCTTTAGTGCTAACCCACACTTCTGCTCTTCCCTGCTAAGCAAGAACAATCACAGTCATGCAGGAATAAACAGTAATTTCCTGCTTTATTTTTGTTGAGAAATCTGACCACTCTGACCGAACTCCTACCCTCTTGGGCCCCAGACCCCAAACACCCTCATCCCGAACCCCCAACACCAGCTCGACACCACTCCCTGCCATTGCCGCCTGACACATGCTCACCACACAGCCCCGACTGCTGGCAATGCTCTCTCTGTGCCCCCTTCGTCTGCTTCCTCCCTTCTTCCCCGCTAACCAAGGCATTGAGTAATTTCACAGATCCATAAGGTCTTCAGGCAGAAAAAGAGGGAAATAATCCTGGGATGCCTGATGACGCATCAGTTTTCTAGTTCTATTTTCAAATAACAGAATTTTGGGTGAGGTTGGTTTAGCTAAGTTTAACTTCTACACATGAAAACACAGCAGGAGAAATTTAAGTGTGATCTAAACTGTAGGTTTTCTTTCTAGAACTTTTCAGAGAGCAACTCTCCCCAGCCCCGCCTCAATCCTGTTCAAAACCCCCCAGCATCATTGCAAACCAAGTGTGAGCTTGTGCAAAGCCTCCCCTCCTATTTCACAGTTCTCAATGCAGTAACCCTGAAGTTTCATGTGATTTCATTAGCACAAGTCTCTGAAGCACCTGCCCTCCCCTCCCTGGATTCAACATAATTTATTGCAAGCTCTTTTAAAAGGGGTGGGTTTGTCTTTTTTGCCATGCAGCAGTTTTAAATTCTTTACATATCATTTGACCCTCTAACCTTTTGCGCTTCATAAAGCATGTGTGAAATCCTGTACAACATAAACCTGTTATTGCCTACAAGAGGAGAAACTGCCTTGCTCAGGGTCTGCACGGTTTTGCTAGAAATATCTTCAGCACCAACACCCTAAAATACTTCAGCCCCCAGTAATTGCCCCCGCTGCCTCACTGCAGCTTAGTGAGAAGGTTCATAGCAAACACACCTCAGGTTAGAGGAATGTGGTGTGTTTCCATGCAGATGTGAAAGAAAGGTTGATAGATTTCTAGATAAAAATAGAAGGGCACTGCCAGGAGGTCACCGCTGCTCCCTGGGCACTGCTTGCTCAGCCTGACAGAAGAGCTGCTTGATGGTACCTGGGATTAGAGCCGTGATAGATCAGAAACCTTTCAGCTTAAAGAAAGGGCATGAGCTCAGACAGAACCTGCCAGAGAAAAAGGAGCCCTGAGTGCAGGAGGACTCAGCACACATCCAAAGCACTCGACGGCCTGCAAACCGTCCTGGCCCTCCAGCCTCCCGTATTTATCCCTTCGCAGCCCTTCTCCTCTGGAGCAAGCCAGGCATTTTCTTCAGAGTGTTTTTTCTAGTAAAAAAGATGGCCATGTTTAATGTTCTGTACCATTAAAAGCTATATGGAATTGTGACATCATTTTTCCCCCCATCTTTCTTATTAACCATATGTTCACCAAGAAAAAAGACTTTACAAAATAGCTAAGGTGAGGACAGCTTAAAGTCTTGCTCAAAGTACCTTGGAAATGACTTTCATATCACACCGCATTTGGAGCTGCTGAGGAGTAATAAGACAATACAGGGAAATTAAAAAACCAAACAAATTTCCTGAGCAAGCAGCAATAACTGCACCTAGGTCTGTGGGGCTTCAGCCAACCCACTGGGCCCCGGTATGGTGGCCTCATTAACAAGACACTGGGTCACAGCAGGGATTTGTGCCAGACCTGGCACAAGAAGTTTAAGTCCTTTCCTTGCCATATGCTTCGGTTTCCCCTCCTGGTAAACGGGTGGTCGCAGCCCACCGCGCGCACGGTGCCCGCTGGCCCTGGGACCCGCCGTGCCGCCCTCTGTCCTGCTCCCAGTGCCACCTGGTGGCACTGTTCGAAAAGATTCCTTCGCTCGATGCCGACCTCCCTGCGGGGATGCAGAAGAGGGGGTTTCTGGAAGGAATCACATCAACCTCGGCATCACAATATCCTCATTTTTCTTCCTTTGTTTTCTCCTTATTCACCATGAAAGCACTCCCGGGTGGCCTCCTCCCTGCGTGTCAGTCACTGGGGATCTCCATCTCACAAAACACGTTTGCCGAACACAAGAGTCTTGGGTGTTGCTCGGGCATCATCTTACATTAAATCCTCCAGTGGTAAAAATAGCCTTTTCTGTTAAATTCCTCTGAAATGTGTCTGCAGGTGGGGCAAGCTTGGGAAGGATCACGTATTAACTCTAAAGAAAAGCATAAGAGCAGAAGTTAATGAGAAAGAGACAAAAGAAGACAGGGTCATGACAATGCAATTAGGTGAGAGATGTTTCAGGTCACCCTGGAAAATGCAGGTTGTGACCCTGAACTGTATATAAGACCGCCGAGAGCTGATTTGCTCCAGACCGCGCTCCCAAAGCTCAGTGCTCCTGCTGCTCGCCCAGGTAAGGCTGGAGAGACTTCTCATGATGACTTTGCTACCAACAGGAGAGCAGGAGCTTCTGGTCACGAGGATGTCCCTGAAGGTGACACTGCTGAGCTCTCCTGAAAGGAAAAGAAAAAAAAAAAAAAAAAAATATATATATATATATATATATATATAAAGAATTATAAAAGAGATCTGTAATTGCACTATTCCATCATTTGTTAGAGATGACCTGCAGTCACAGCTCTGCTCTGCTGCCGAGAAAGCCAAATGGGATTTTTTCTCTTCTCTCTTTCTGTGTTCCCCCAGCCTTTCGGCTCTTGCTGTCCCTCATCTCTCCAGCTATCACCTGCTCATCCTTACACCTGTCTCTGCAGTTGAGTTTCATTTTTCAGATGTTTTGTTGTGAGACCCTTCTTGCCCTCTCTTTCTCTTCACTTACACAGTTTCTTTTTGTCTTTGCCCTTCTCTGGCTCTTCTTTCTCTCTCTGCCTGCCCAACTGTGTTGTTAAAGAGTTACTTAGCTGAAAAGCAAGAAAACAAACAAACAAAAAGACCCTTTTAAAACGTGCTTTTCTTGCAGGTTGCAGGGAGATGGCCCAGCTCCAGGAAAATGCCAACAGCATCATTTCTGCTTTCTACACATGCACTAGAAGTGACGGCAACTGCAGCCCCCTGAGCAGGGAGGAGCTGAAGCTGCTCATCGAGCAGGAGTTTGCTGATGCGATGGAGGTGAGGATCCAGCCCCGCAGCTGGCGCCTGCCGTGGGTTTACCTTCTGGCTGCAGGGCTGGGACCCAGCGTGCAGCACCGTGGGTAAAGCCATGCAGTCCCATGCGGGTATGCAGGACACCTGGCTCCCTGGGAAAGGTACAGATGACTCCAAAAGCCCAGGATCTGCAGGGAAAAGTAGAGGCTGTTCATTCTCCCAGTGCCAGCAGCTCGCAGAGCTCGGTGCAGGGATAAACACAAGCCACAGGGAGTGGGGGAAGCGTGGAGCTGGATTTCTGCTCTGAGACCACCCAGGTGCTCCTAGAGAGATTATGCAAATGGCTCACTGGCTTTGCAGACACCATTTGTCTCTTTACAGGACCCCCAGGACCCCCAAACCATCAAGAAGGTGCTGTGCTTTCTGGACAATGACAGCAACTGCAGGGTTGACTTCAATGAATTGCTCAGCCTGGTCTTCCGTGTGGCCAAGGCTTGTTGCAAGCCACCCCAGCAACACCAGGCACCAGAAGATGATCAAGAGCCAACAGTGCAAGGAAAGGCAGGTGGGGAGCAGCTCCCGGGGCCACATGCAGCCGGAAGGGTCTCCCTTGACCAGCAGGTCCCTGAGCAGGATGTGAACAATCAGGTCCAGGACACCGAGACACAAGATCCAGAAGACCGTCAAACCCAGGAGGGTGACACACAGGAGCAGGACCAGGACACCTGTCAGCCCCAGGAGAGTGAGACACAGGAGCAGGACCCAGACACCCCTCAAACCCAGGAGGGTGAGACACAGGAGCAGGACCCGGACACCCCTCAAACCCAGGAGGGTGAGACACAGGAGCAGGACCCAGACACCCCTCAAACCAAGAAGGGTGAGACACAGGAGCAGGACTGGGACATGCATCAGGATGACAGGACTGAAGCACCAGAAGGGGATGCAAAGAGGGGTGAGATCCTGGACACCAAGGAACAAGACCACGTCAGAAATACCCATAAGGCTGAAGAGACCGAGACACGAAAACAGGACCCAAAAACCCACCAGGCCCAAGAAAATGAGATACCAGGACAGGGTTCTAACTGTGATCAGAACCCAGAGACAGAGTCAGCAGAGCAGAACCAGAATTGTCCCTCTGAGACACAAGAGAGACACCCAAACAATAACATTCAGGTATGTGAGGCCCCTTGGCAGGACCCCAACCCTGGCAAGACTGAGAAGCTGTGGCACCCACAGCAGGGTGCAAGCCCCTGTCGGGATCCCAAACCCCAGGGAACGCATCATGACCTGGCTTTCCATCAGCTCGCTGTATGCAAGGTGCTGGAGCAGGAGCACAGCAAGGTGGAGGCTCCGAGTTGTCCAGCACAACAGCAACAAGGTGCTCATGGCCAAAGACAACCAGCTATGGAGCAACAGCTCCTGAAGTCACTGTATCAATGGCCAACACAGCAGTAAAGGCTGATACAAGCCCCCGTCTAAGTGTAGCTGTTGTCCCCTGAGAAAAGGTATATTTTGTCCTGTCCCACTCTGTTTTTTTGCATTTCTATTAGTCATGTCTTATCCCATTCCTTATTAACCCTGGGCTTCACCCCTGGTTTTTATTAAGCTCTGCATGACTAGAGACCTTCCCTCTTACTCTGTGTTAGACTGCCTCCGTCTGTGTAAGCAAAGCAATAAAACTGAAAGCAAAAGGACATTCTGTCCCAGTGTGTTGTTGCAAGTGTACCTTTGACCCAGCTCCGAGCATCGCCAGGTTGACAAGAGGCAGTGCAGAGGACCTGAGCATCTGTTCCTCACATGACATACAGCCACATTGCTCCAGGGTACAGACAGAGGGATGGCTGCAGAGAGGCAGGTGTGTCTGGGGGGTGAACAGCCTAAAGGAGCTGCTGCTCAGTCGCCTTTGCGATTTAGCTGAGGTGAATCGATTGCTCCCCGCAGGCAGGGATGTGACATCCCTGCAAGAGATGTCTTCAAAGAGGGTAAAAGTCTGGATTAACACAACAGCACAGCTGACCTGAACAGATTCCTCTCAGCCTCCATCTGCTCTGGGCATTTTTCATGTCCGTGAAAAGAATAAACAGCTGCTTAACACTGAATGGGAGGGATTTTCCTATTTGACCTCACTTATTAATAATGTCAGAAGCAAGGGGAATTTGTAGCATGCTATGAAGAACAGAAATCCCTATTAGCTATGGAAAACTCCAGAGGAAGGAGTGGAGATACATTACACACAGGAAAAATGATTATTCACATACATCCAATCCCAGCAACAACTGCGAAGCCAGAGATAAAGAGCTAAAATGCAAACTGTGTGCAAATGGAGCCAATCTCAAACTCATATTCAGTTCACATGGTTTGGGGTACCAGAGCCTTGGGCACTTGTCCAGACACATTCCATCCAGGAATGTGGATAATTCTGAGGGCATGAGCAGTCTGGTGAAACCAGTGTGGTTCATTAGGGAGTTCAGACATGCTGGACCACCAGACAGACCCAGGACTTGGCATCCCTCAGGGAGGGTGATGCTCAGCCTGTTTTTCACTATACTATCTTTCACTTGAGACCTATCAACTAAATCAGCATATGATAAATGCACCCACACCTCCTGCTCTGTGGCTGGTGACAAGTAGCACGCAGAGACCTCACTTGAAAATAAAACGTCATTCCTCTGGGACACCCCAGAATTTCACAATTTGCTGAATGCTGAATCAGAAAAAACAGCATTTCAAAACTATCCCCAGAATGTACATTCAAAACCGATTTGGTCTAAAAGTGCCAATGTCATAATTAAATGTATGAGACACAACATATATCTACCTCATGACAGATGTGGACACGAAATTGGAGAGTCAAGACTGAAATTTCATCACCTATCTGTGAAAATCCCATTTCACCTGAAACGTTCCCTGTAACATTTCATTTTCAAGAAAACTCCATTTTTCTTGTAAAATACGTCTCAGGAGTTTGTCCAACAGCTCTTTTACTTCTTCTTAGCTCTGGCTTAGGGTCTAAAATCACCAGACCAAACCACCTGCTTGTAGTCTGTCTGTCTGTCCATCAGCTACCGCCTTTTGCAGCATCAATTAAAAGGTGACCTCCCAGTCCAGGCAGGAACCAAGCCCTGTTAGGGACGTGTTTATTATATACCCTATTCCGAATGACACTACTTTTGCCATCACGAGTGTCGTATTTGAAGAAGGGATTTTTTTTTGTTCATTTTGAGGAGAACATTATAGCACAATTAAAATTATCCCACTGACACAAATGAAAAAAATAGTCCTGCAAGTCTGGGAGGTGTTGGAGCTTGGATCTTCTGAGATTAAGCGCAATAGAGGCTCGATCACCCTATATAAACAGCAACAGGGATAGGTGCAGAATTGGGTAAGAAGCAGGAAGATGGAACCCATGCTCTTGGGTAACAAGCTTTTAAAAACCTACCATGAAAGCGTCTTTGGGGAAAGGCAAGCCATGGGAGAAAGGGGGCATTTGGTGCTGCCAAGAACATACTTTGAAACTCATTGCTTTGTCCTTTGGCTGAAAATGCAGCATACCTTTTCCTGCATTGGTACCTGGACTCTGCCCGGCGGGTCACGTACCGCCCGACCATCCTGCACCGACCCAGCCCCTGCAGAGGGATTAGAGACTGTTATAGGACACCAAGCGTACAAGCTCCAGCCGCACCGTAATACTCTAATTTTAATAATAACTCCAATCTACCATAAAATTACAGTTTCCCAAGGGTATTATTATCCCACAGGTGGGGTATAATTTGCACAAGTATAATTTAATCCCGAAAAAAAGCTCAAAAATGAAGTATGGTTAGTAACAATCCTTAGTACGCACTTGTATGAGTATCCCCAAAGTGTTACCAGCACTAATTAATTAGGCTCCTACACCCAGTATGATCTTACCTTGCAGATGGGCTAGATGAGCCGCTCACCCAAGGCTGCATGACAAGTTCATGCTTTGAATACTCTCTGCAACGTCTCCGTTGTGCCTGGCAGGGCAGCATCCTGCCTCCAAACCCAAAATCTGGGCCCAGGTGGCATGGCTGGTACCGTCCTCGTTTGCTCTCTGTACTGGGAGAGTTCAGGGTGAATAAAGGAGTCAGTTGGTCTCTAATTAATCTACTGTTAAAAGATTCTTTTTAAAAAATAATTGTAATTACAGCAAAAGCTGCCTAGGGCAACCAGATGAAGATTCAACATGAATCAACCGCTCAGCAGAGACGTTTCTGCTTTTATTTTTAATTAAAGATCAAGCAAAGTTGAAATGAAAGTCGTTCATTGAAGACAGTTAATATGAAAGCTGTTTTATGGTTATTTTTCTCAATGAAAAGACATTGCTTATTGAAAAGACTTCTTGTACAAAAACTCATTTTGCAAGTTTTACCATTCAAAAATATTCTGTCTGTGGCTGTTCTTTTTGTTTTTAGTTTTGTTTTGTTTTTCCCAACGAAAACCTGAACAATATAACAATAAGGCTCCTTACTAAGAAGTTACCAAAAATACAAAAAAAATGTCAGCACACTCTACAAAGAGGCCACACAGGCCAAGACCTGGAGGATTTTGGGACCTCACTAAAGTGCACTTGCATTTCACCATTATCATCTCACTTAGGTCGTCTTCGCTCCTTCTGTGCGCAAGAGCCAGACCCAAATTCCATCGTCCTTGTGCCCAAGGTGCCAAAGGAACTGCACAAAAGGCAAACAAAAATAATCTCAGGTATTGTGGTATCAAGCTCATTGGCTATATAGACCTTGACTGTCCCTGATCCACTCTCATTGGGCTCTGCTACTGTCAGCACTTTTGCCCCCATCTTCAAAATTTCATTCTGGTGTTATTTTTGTGTGTGTGTATTATACATATATAAATTCATACCTATGCAAATGCACATTTATATATAAATACACCCTCCCATTAATACATACATACACTTTATAGCTGTTCTGGACTTTTTAAAATCTGAAATGCAATCAGCCTGTAAAATAACTTTACAGTCCGGATTAGGTGGAACCAACCAGTGCCTGAATTGCCACATGGCAACTGCTATTTCTGGGTTAAAATGATAGGTAAGGGGATGATAAGTTAAATAACCCGTTTGAGGACATGAAGGTGCAGCTGGGCTTGGCCAAAGATGAATCAGGACAATGTCCACAAAGGGTGTCTCCTTTCTGTAGCTCCATCAAGGACCCTATAAAAGGACTCGGGTCCTCTGATCACTCCGCACGGCTTCACAGGAATCCCACTTGATCCTGTTGGTGATTTGGGTAAGTCACTCCTGAAACGTGCTCTTTGCTGGGCAAGAACGTGTTGTTTCTATAGGATTCATGTTGGGTGGTAACATCATTACTGCCACAGTATTTTCTGGGAGTCTTCGTGTTTATATGTAGTGAAATGTTTTGTGCGATTCAGATACCTGCATGCGGTTTTTGTGTGTTCACGTGTAGAGGTAGCTTTTCCTGAACAGAAACCAAGAAAGGGAGCCATATTTTGTGCCTTGCTTTTGGTCTAGTGTCAGCTCCTACTCAGAATGAACAGACTGCAGAAATTTTCTGTTTTCAAGAGAAATACCGAACCCCAGGGTTTTGTATGCAGAGATGTTCACATGTGTTCATGTGTACATATATATATATGTAAAATAGAGGCGGCAAAGCAGATATGGTACAGCTTCACCAGCTGCACTGATGTGCCTGATAACAGGCTTGGGGATCCTATGAGGAGGACAGAAGGAGGTGGGTTTTGAGGGTCCCAGACAAAAAGCTCAAACAGGAGCAGAGCTTTCTGCCAAGCAGATCTCAGTAAAATTATATCAGTAGCTCTGACCTAGGTGATCTGACTGTTCTCCTCTGGCTAACTCAATTTGCCAATGAACTGACATTGTGATGGAAGCTTTATCAATTGCTTTACATTACTACTGGTCATAGGACCATCAGTAACAGGGCTTGGTTTAACACTCTGTAAGCACTCTACCTGTCTCTGACCAGGGTGGATCTTGTCTCAGGCCATGCCAGCGCTGCGTTAGACATCCTCTAACTGGCTCCAGAGAAGCCAGTGCACATCTATTGCAGGTTCTGGAAAAATATAAATAGCTGGTATAGCTCTAGGGGGCACGTTCTCAGGGCATCTCTTGAGTCACCATCCCCAGTCCCCTCCCTGTGATTCACAAACACAGGCATCCTGCCATCCACTATCAAATCTCATTCAAAGACATCAGTAGACATGTTGGAGGACCCTCCCCATCCCACTAAAACACCTAAGCATTTGAATTTCTTCCCAGTGCTCTGGTGAAACAGAGCTCACCATGGCACAGAAGTAGACACGCAGTACATGGCATTAATGTACACAGCCTGATCCCGTTAATTCCCCACCCTCCTTTCATGCTCAAAGGCAAGTGAATCTCCCATTCTTAAGCTTGCTCCTTTCCATGCAGGCTTGCTTGAATCTGCAGGAAGATGTCTCCCTTCTTGGACAGCATTTCCACCATCATCCATGTCTTCCACAAACACGTAAAGGAAGATGGAGGCTGCTCCAACCTCAGCCAGAGGAAGATGAGAGAGTTGATCCAGACAGAGTTTGCAGATGTTATAGCGGTGAGTGCTGCTGCAAGAAGGAGGGCTTGAGTCCAAGACTGGAGTGCAGGGACTGCAAAATCGCCTTCCAGATGATTCTTATGACTATGGGGAGGCTTTCACCCAAGGGGAGCATCAGATGTGTCTCTCCACTGATTGCTTTGACAGCTCTTCCAACACATTTTGTCATGAGCAAATGGGCAAATGTTGGAGAATGAACTGTGGCAAGGTATGGTTTTCTTCAAAAGGTAGAAAATAAATGAATCCAGTAGAGGGGTTCAGCATCTCCCAAAAAGAGGAGAGCTGGTGGGCTGCAGCCAGGGAATGAACAGGAAAACGGAGAACAAAGACATGGAGTTGTTGCTGAGCTACGAAAGCAAAGGTGGGAGAGATGGAGGGAGAAAAGATTGCGATTGTTCCTGGCTTTGCATTTCTCTGACAAGGAGCATGAAGGCTAAAATCCATTTTTTGTTTCCCTGTCTGCTTTCCCTGCAGAACCCACATGACCCTCAGACGATTTACAAGATTCTGCAGTTTCTGGACTTGGATGATGATGGGGAAATAGATTTTAATGAGTTCCTGCTTTTGGTGTTCAGAGTGGCTAGGGCCTGCTACTGGTACCGGTTGAAGGCACCGTGCCTTCTGCAAAGAACAAAGCTGACAGCCAGGGATAAGTCACTCCAAGAACCTGAAGTTAAGAACAGAGGAAGCCATCGGAATCAGCAGGAGGAGGAACGAAAAACCTGTGAGAGCAATCATCATCCTCCTGGTGAACATGAGCTGCAACAAGACACCAGGATCAATGAGCTTGGAACTCTAGAGGAAATGGGGAGTCATCACCAGCAACGTAACACACGAAGCAGAAATAATGCAAAACGAAGCACCGAGCTGGGGGAGCCAGTCCTTCAGGTATATGAAGAACGAAGCCAAGAGCCACAAGACCGATGTAACAGCCAGAGAAGACGTAAGCCAGTGAAGCTGGACAGACAAGGAGATGTACAACTCCAAAAGCACAGCAACTTTCAGGCACATCACACCCAACTAGAGGCAGATGAAAGGCAGAACCAAGAGAGGCCTCAGCCAAAACAATTGGCAGAAGTGAGGAGTCACAACCAGACAGATGAACCTCAACCACTGCCAAACCAGCGCAGAAGCCATGAGCCAAATGAGCCATCACTACAAGCCTATGATCAGAAGAAACGTCATCCACAAGAAGCAGATAGAGTGAGTTACAATCAGCCACATAAAGCTGAATTACTAATGGAAGAGAGAAGCCGGGACCACCTACGTGAGCCAGAACAAACTGAACTTGAAGACAGGAGCCGACACGGACATGAGCTTCAATTCCTGGACTCAAGATGCCTGCATCAGTCATACATTCAGGAACCAACAGAGATTGATCTGAGGTACAATAAGACCTGTGAGCTAGAAAGAGACATCTATGAAGAAAGGAGAAACCAGGAATATCAGCTAAAAAATGTGAGACAGATTCAGCAGACTCGTGAGACTGAACAAGATCATGGAAGGAGGGAAGAACCCAAGGGGAAGAGGAGGAATGATCAGCAACGGGAGCTGGAACTGGAACTCTATGTGTACCACAACCACCAGACAAGAGAAAGGGAAGAGCGAGGTGCCACCAGAGGCCAGAGAGAGGCACATGAGAGACGTGACCATCAAACGTATGAGACCAAAGACAAAGGAAGGAGACCACGTGAGTCAGTGCAGTATGAAAGAACACAGGACACCGCATTGGTGACAGCAGAGGCAGGTGTGAAGATCCACCACGTCTCCAGGGAACTGGAGCCACGTGAGGATGGGGAAAGGAGAGACCATCCCCGTGAGTGCCGAGAGTCAGAGGATGAGAGGAAGAATGGCCCCGAAAGACAGAGGGAAGAGCCCAAGCGGGAGAGGAGGATCGATCACCAAAGGGAGCGAGAGTTGGAAGTCTATGAGCGCCACAGCCGCCAGACACGAGAGAGGGAAGAGCGAGGTGCCACCAGAGACCGGAGAGAGGTACACGAGAGGCGTGACCGTCAAACGTATGAGACCGAAGACAATGGAAGGAGACCTCATGAGTCAGTGCAGTATGAAAGAACATGGGAGAGCGCAGTAGTGGCAGCAGAAGCAGATGTGAAGTTCAGGGAACTGGAGCCATGTGAGAACCTGGAAAGGAGGGACCATCCCCGTGAGCGCCAAGAGCCAGAGGACGAGAGGAGGATTGGCCCCAAAAGACAGAGGGAAGAGCCCAAGTGGGAGAGGAGGATCGATCACCAAAGGGAGCTGGAACTGGAAGTCTATGAGCGCCGCAGCCACCAGACACAAGAGAGGGAAGAGCGAGGTGCCACCACAGACCAGAGAGAGGCACACGAGAGACGTGACCATCAAACGTATGAGACCGAAGACAATGTAAGTGGACCACGTGAGTTGGTGAGGTACGAAAGAGGACAGGAGAGCTCGGTGGTGGCAGCAGAAGCAGATGTGAAGATCCACCGTGTGTCCAGGGAACTGGAGCCACGTGAGGATGGGGAAAGGAGAGACCATCCCCGTGAGTGCCAAGAGTCAGAGGACGAGAGGAGGATTGGCCCTGAAAGACAGAGGGAAGAGCCCAAGCGGGAGAGAAGGACCGATCGGCAACGGGAGCTGGAACTGGAAGTCTATGAGCACCTCAGCCACCAGACTCGAGAGAGGGAAGAGCGAGGTGCCACCAGAGGCCAGAGAGAGGCACACAAGAGACGTGACCATCAAACATATGAGACCAAAGACAATGGAAGGAGACCACGTGGGTCAGTGCAGTATGAAAGAACATGGGAGAGCACAGCAGTGGCAGCAGAAGCAGATGTGAAGTTCAGGGAACTGGAGCCATGTGAGAACCTGGAAAGGAGGGAACATCCCCGTGAGCGCCAAGAGCCAGTGGACGAGAGGAGGATTTGCCGAGAAAGGCAGAGGGAAGAGCCCAAGTGGGAGAGGAGGATCGATCACCAAAGGGAGCTGGAACTGGAAGTCTATGAGCGCCGCAGCCGCCAGACACAAGAGAGGGAAGAGCGAGGTGCCACCACAGACCAGAGAGAGGCACACGAGAGACGTGACCATCAAACGTATGAGACCGAAGACAATGTAAGTGGACCACGTGAGTTGGTGAGGTACGAAAGAGGACAGGAGAGCTCGGTGGTGGCAGCAGAAGCAGATGTGAAGATCCACCGTGTGTCCAGGGAACTGGAGCCACGTGAGGATGGGGAAAGGAGAGACCATCCCCGTGAGTGCCAAGAGTCAGAGGACGAGAGGAGGATTGGCCCTGAAAGACAGAGGGAAGAGCCCAAGCGGGAGAGAAGGACCGATCGGCAACGGGAGCTGGAACTGGAAGTCTATGAGCACCTCAGCCACCAGACTCGAGAGAGGGAAGAGCGAGGTGCCACCAGAGGCCAGAGAGAGGCACACAAGAGACGTGACCATCAAACATATGAGACCAAAGACAATGGAAGGAGACCACGTGGGTCAGTGCAGTATGAAAGAACATGGGAGAGCACAGCAGTGGCAGCAGAAGCAGATGTGAAGTTCAGGGAACTGGAGCCATGTGAGAACCTGGAAAGGAGGGAACATCCCCGTGAGCGCCAAGAGCCAGTGGACGAGAGGAGGATTTGCCGAGAAAGGCAGAGGGAAGAGCCCAAGTGGGAGAGGAGGATCGACCACCAAAGGGAGCTGGAACTGGAAGTCTATGAGCGCCGCAGCCGCCAGACACAAGAGAGGGAAGAGCGAGGTGCCACCACAGACCAGAGAGAGGCACACGAGAGACGTGACCATCAAACGTATGAGACCAAAGACAATGGAAGGAGACCACGTGAGTCAGTGCAGTATGAAAGAACACGGGACACCGCATTGGTGGCAGCAGAGGCAGGTGTGAAGATCCACCACGTCTCCAGGGAACTGGAGCCACGTGAGGATGGGGAAAGGAGAGACCATCCCCGTGAGTGCCGAGAGTCAGAGGACGAGAGGAGGATTGGTCCCGAAAGACAGAGGGACGAGCCCAAGCGGGAGAGGAGGATCGATCACCAAAGGGAGCGAGAGTTGGAAGTCTATGAGTGCCGCAGCTGCCAGACACGAGAGAGGGAAGAGCGAGCTGCCACCAGAGGCCAGAGAGAAGCACACGAGAGACGTGACCATCAAACGTATGAGACCAAAGACAATGGAAGGAGACCACATGAGTCAGTGCAGTATGAAAGAACATGGGAGAGCGCAGTAGTGGCAGCAGAAGCAGATGTGAAGTTCAGGGAACTGGAGCCATGTGAGAACCTGGAAAGGAGGGAACATCCCCGTGAGCGCCAAGAGCCAGTGGACGAGAGGAGGATTTGCCGAGAAAGGCAGAGGGAAGAGCCCAAGTGGGAGAGGAGGATCGACCACCAAAGGGAGCTGGAACTGGAAGTCTATGAGCGCCGCAGCCGCCAGACACAAGAGAGGGAAGAGCGAGGTGCCACCACAGACCAGAGAGAGGCACACGAGAGACGTGACCGTCAAACGTATGAGACCAAAGACAATGGAAGGAGACCACGTGAGTCAGTGGAGTATGAAAGAACACAGGACACCGCATTGGTGGCAGCAGAAGCAGATGTGAAGATCCACCGTGTGTCCAGGGAACTGGAGCCACGTGAGGATGGGGAAAGGAGAGACCATCCCCGTGAGTGCCGAGAGTCAGAGGACGAGAGGAGGATTGGCCCCAAAAGACAGAGGGAAGAGCCCAAGCGGGAGAGGAGGATCGATCACCAAAGAGAGCGAGAGTTGGAAGTCTATGAGCGCCACAGCCACCAGACACAAGAGAGGGAAGAGCGAGGTGCCACCACAGACCAGAGAGCGGTACACGAGAGACGTGACCGTCAAACGTATGAGACCGAAGACAATGTAAGGGGACCACGTGAGTTGGTGAGGTACGAAAGAAGACAGGAGAGCTCGGTGGTGGCAGCAGAAGCAGATGTGAAGATCCATCGTGTGTCCAGGGAACTGGAGCCACGTGAGGATGGGGAAAGGAGAGACCATCCCCGTGAGTGCCGAGAGTCAGAGGACGAGAGGAGGATTGGCCCCGAAAGACAGAGGGAAGAGCCCAAGCAGGAGAGAAGGATCGATCGGCAACGGGAGCTGGAACTGGAAGTCTATGAGGATCTCAGCCACCAGACACGAGAGAGGGAAGAGCGAGGTGCCACCACAGACCAGAGAGAGGCACACGAGAGACGTGACCGTCAAATGTATGAGACCGAAGACAATGGAAGGAGACCTCATGAGTCAGTGCAGTATGAAAGAACACGGGAGAGCGCAGTAGTGGCAGCAGAAGCAGATGTGAAGATCCACTGTGTGTCCAGGGAACTGGAGCCACATGAGGATGGGGAAAGGAGAGACCATCCCCGTGAGTGCCGAGAGTCAGAGGACGAGAGGAGGATTGGCCCCAAAAGACAGAGGGAAGAGCCCAAGCGGGAGAGGAGGATCGATCACCAAAGGGAGCGAGAGTTGAAAGTCTATGACTGCCGCAGCCGCCAGACTCGAGAGAGGGAAGAGCGAGGTGCCCCCAGAGACCAGAGAGAGGCACGCGAGAGACGTGACCGTCAAACGTTTGAGACCGAAGACAATGGAAGGAGACCTCATGAGTCAGTGCAGTATGAAAGAACACAGGACACCGCATTGGTGGCAGCAGAGGCAGGTGTGAAGATCCACTGTGTGTCCAGGGAACTGGAGCCACATGAGGATGGGGAAAGGAGAGACCATCCCCGTGAGTGCCGAGAGTCAGAGGACGAGAGGAGGATTGGCCCAGAAAGAGAAAGGAATGATCCCAAGCAGGAGAAGAGGATCAAACACCAGCAGCACATGGTGGTCTTTTAGGATCAGTTCTGCTATCTGTTTTCCTCCTAGGTTTTTACTGTGTATGACAGAGAGGTGTTCAATGTATAAGTTTTAAGGGGTTCTCTTTTAGGCTGTTAAGTGAGTTTTGGATTTTCCATCTAACAGCAGCTATGTAGGTAGAGATTTACCCTAAGATCTCAAGCTTCTACCTTCCTTCATTATGTCTGTCTACCTTAATGTATTATTTAGTCACATCTCTGCTCTACTTGGTTTCTTTGGGACTCTCTGGCCTTTATGTCCCTGTCATCCTTTCTACCCTGTGGCATGACTGTCCTGTTCTCATGTGTCCCATGTCCTGTGCCTGGCTCTCACGATAGCTTCTGTTGTGCATTGCAAACAAACAAACAAAAACCCAACAAAAACAACAAAACAAAACAAAAACACACACACACACACACACACAAACAATCAAACAATCAACAAAAACCAAACATCTTCCTTCTAGGGCCTGAGAATCCTCAAGGTTGACAAAAAAAGCACTTTTGTAGACTCAGTGCTTTTGGTTACACCTTTCTGCTCCCCTAGTAGAGCAGGATCCAAACTCTGGCCTCACAAAGGCTTTGAAGCAGCCGGGTTATGCTGTGGTTACCGCAGGATAATGGTGGTGGGTGGGGGTGGGTCTCTTTGTTCTTCACACTGATGTATTGCACGAAAAATCAGAATAAATAGCTGATGACTGCACTAACTGCTGCCATCCTTCATCCTTGGGTCTGATTTCTATAACGGCCCCAGTCTGGTGCGCGAGTGTCCCAATTCAGGTCACACATTCCTCCTAATGCCAGACACCTAGTGCAGACAGGGGCTGCCAAAAACCCCACCAAATCCCCCCTACTACACACCCAGGAGTCCACATCCTTCTGAAACTCTGGCCCTCATTACTCATCTGCACGGTGTCAGGGGCTCCCGGCACAGCTGCACGTGCTGTGATCTCAGACCCGCACGGGGACGTGCAGATGTGCCCATGTGCTCCAGCTTTCACAGCAGCCGTGCACTACAAGGAGAGCCAGCATCGCCAAGCCAGCCCAATGCACATTTTCCTGGCCACATGCATCCATGTGCTTTTTCCCTCGGACTTCCCTATGCCCAGGATCACTCCTTGATCCTATGGCAGGAGAGAGGCAGCAGCACAGCACAAAAAAATGCACCAGATGCCACACGTGGTGCATGAGGCTGGAGATGGAGACATCAGTGACCCTTCCTTGAGAAGTCCAGATTTTATTCATTTTTCTTTCCCTTGAGCAAAAGAGAACCAATTCCCTTAGCAGCAGACGGGGTTGTAATTTTGCAAGAAGGCAGAGAAGCGAGGGCAACCCCAGCACCATCTGTGCCTTGCTCTTAAATGCAACCAGAGCCCACTGGCTGGTAACAGGGCTGGCCAGGAGGATCAAGGGCAGCTCAGGTCCACCGCAGCCTGATGTGGCCTCAGCGGACAGCAGCCAGCGCTTCTTGCTCACCTAGCCACAGTCACCACCCTGAGACACTCCGACCCTGGTGCCGGAGGGACCTGGAGGGGTCTGTCCCAGCCAGGGGCAGGCAGATGCATGAGGCAATGCTCTGACCAATGTGCCCCTTGTGCATGTGACAGTCATGAGTCTTGGTGACAAACATATGGCAGCACAGATGGGCTGTCTGCAAACAGGGCCAGCGCCTGGACTGCAAACACACATGGCAACAGCAAGAAAAAGAAACCTCCCAAAATCCCCCACCGCAGCCAAGGCAGGGTCGGGCCACAACCCTTTTGCAAAGGGTGAAATAGCACTTGCGCCTCCAACCAGCTCATATTTTATTGTTAAGGGACCAAAAGAGCAGGAGGGAGTGCAAAACCCAAAGAGAAGTGCAGCAGGTTTCCTGCCCTCAGCTCCCAGGTTTCGCAAATCCTTTTGATTTACGTGGACTGAACTATTTGCATTTTGGGAGGGGTCGGCTGGGGACTAGAGGCACTTTTTCCTCAATACGTGGGCAAAAAAGGATAGTTTGGTGGAAGGATACTGGGGCAAGAAAGGAAAGGAGATTTGGGACTGTTGGCCCCCTAATTTACTACTTCCCTTTCTCCCAGCCTGTGCTGAGTCACAGTCTCCAGTGGGATTTCCCAAAGAGCCCGGTCCCTGGAAGCTGCCCCGGACCCCAGAGGACATCCCGGCTCCCACGTCGCCCCAGCTTCTCTGCTCCAGGCTTCCCCTGCAGCTTTTGAGGAACAGCGGCACCACCCAGGGCTGGGAGCCACAGGGAAATATGGCCTCGAGTGGGTGATTCTGCATCAGCGCTGGTTGCAAAAGCACAGACATGGGTGCCGTAACCATGGACCGGTTGCCTGTGCAAACACGGGGAAACACGACATGTCCGAGCAGCTTCCCTGGCTCTTGTTGGGTGGGTTGCGGCGGGGCAGCACAGCCCCCGCCCGCCCTGCTCTGAGCTATTGTGGCTCATCACTTGCCTTTCAGGTGCCTCATGTCCCTCCTCCACTTCTGCACTTCTCCATTTTCAGCCCTCTGGGGACTCTCGCTCTGCAACAGCCCAGGCCCGGAGCTCAAACCTGCACTGCTGGGGACAAATCCTGGCTGCAACACAACCAATACTTTTACAACATGATGAAATGGTATTATCAGCAGGTGGGTTGGGTCAGGGTTGATAGGACGGGATAGATGGCCCCCCCAGCTGTGCTGGCAGAGGGACACTGCCTGCTCTTCTGTGCCTGATCTGCCTTCACCGGCCTTGTTTGCAAAGCTGGGAAGGGCCAAATCTTGCCCTAGCGTGAGGAAACACTGCGGATGTTCTGGGTAGCAGCAAGGCAGGGCTGGGGGCTGAGCCCCAACCTGGGGAAGAAATAAAGGGAGCCATAAAGAGACAAGTTGCAAAGGACTGAGGGAAGAAAACAGATAAGGAGGAGAAAATGGAAGTGTAAATCACTGTAAAGAATAAAACTGAGGGTAAAGGGACTGAGAACCCAGAGGAGGGGCCCAGCCCGTTCCTGGGAACCACAGGCACGTCCGGATCTGCCGTTACTGCTGACGGCTGCCCAAGGCAGCCCCGGGGCTGAGTCAGGGCCGGGCGCTGGCTGACACGGGAAGGGCGGCGGCTGCGTCGTGAGGTTCATAACCGCCCCAGCTCCGCTGCGCCACATCGCGCCGTGACCCTGCCGAGAACCGAGCACCCTGCTCGCACCCAGCCATGGTGAGCGCGCCCGGACTCGGGACGGGGGGGAGAAGAGACTCCGCAGGGGGGAGGGCGATGACCCAGGAGAGTTTCCTTAAGTGGTCCCGGAGCCGAAGGCAAAACGCACTTTGGCACGGAAGAGAGGAGACGGTGCCAAGGGCTGAGCTGCTGGGGAGGGGGCGCAGGAAGAGGGTGCAGAGTTAGTGAGGGAGGGGAGAGGGTCCCCACAAGCTGGGGGGACCAAGGAGCAGCGTTACACCCCCGGCCATCCAGTCCCCCCCTTCCCTCCCCTCCTTTTCCCCACTGATGCTCCACCCTCAGTCCCCTACGCCCGAGCAGCAGAGTAGGGGGTGCAGAGGAGTCAAGAACCTGCAGCTGAAGGTGGAACCAACTAATCTCCTCTCACATTAAGAAAAAAAGGGTGAATTGAGCCTCAGGCAGGGCAGGGAGGAGCAGGGAGTCCCCAGGATGCTGACGTTAGATATGAAGGGCGGATTCCTCCCAGAGCTGTCCTTTTCCCAGGGGGAAGAGCCCCACATCCCCTCAATCTCCCTCATTTTGCCCCATCCATCACCACACAGGCCACTCTGACTCCCTCCCTGCCTGGAGCCAATGCCAGTCGCATTTTTCTCTCCTGACTCAGAGTTCCCCCTCTGTCCAGCCAGGGCAGGGGGAGGGAAAGGAGGAGGCAGGCTGCTTTATCTTTCCAGAAGAGCAGCCTCAGTCCAGCCGTGCCGGAGAGCATGGAAAAAATTAGCACGTTGCTGTGGTTGCAGCGCAAGCTCTTTCCCACCCGGACACTCCTCTGATGGGAGCTGATGTTTCCCCAGGGGATTTTCCATGAACCACTCCCCAGTCCTGCTCCACAGTGCTGTGCCAAAATAGCAGAGAAATTAATACCAAAGAAAAATGTGGCTGGGCAGGTTGGGCAGAGGAGACTCCTCGCAGAAAACAGTTGCAGGAGACCCCTCTTAGCCCAACCTTCCTCCAGAAATGGAGCCAAGTTGCTTGTCTGCAAGCCCGTGGCTCCCTGCAGCGCTAGCCTGAACTTGCTCTTGTTCCTGCAGCCCACGGAGACTGAACGCTGCATCGAGTCGCTGCTGGCCGTCTTCCAGCGGTATGCGGGGCGTGAAGGGGACAACTGCACCCTCTCCAAGAAGGAGTTCCTGGCTTTCATGAACACTGAGCTGGCCGCCTTCACAAAGGTGAGCAAAACGCAGGCCAGGAGTCTCCTTTGGCACAGCTTCAGCCCCTGGGACACCAGTGAAGCCTTTGCCCCTACAAATGCTGCGGAATGGGCATTGGAAGAGCTGGCTGCCCCCAGGAATGGCCTGACCTGTGTCAGCCCAACTAAATTCTGCCTTTCTCTGCCGATCTCTCTCCTCTGGTGCTGAAATCAGCTGTGGTTCCCGTCCTGGGGCAAGGGCACTCCTCTGCCTACAGGCCAACCTCAATTCCCACCTCTTGGTCTTTTGCAGAATCAGAAGGACCCAGGTGTCTTGGACAGGATGATGAAGAAACTCGATTTAAACAGCGATGGGCAGCTGGACTTCCAGGAGTTCCTGAACCTCATCGGGGGCATCGCGGTGGCCTGCCACGATACCCTGGTGGTTAAGGCCCCTGTCCACTAGCCCTGGCTGCTGCGTCTCCCCTGCCACTGTGAACATTCCTCAAACAAGAGCGATGCAAAGCCAGAAGCAATGCCCTCAAGATGGAGACATCCCAATTCCTCTTTTTATCCCTCATTTTTACGTATAAAATAAAAGGTTTAACATTCTAGTGTAAGGCATGGTTTTATTTTGGCATCACGGGTGAGGAGAAAGCACTAGGTGGTTAGTCCAGCCACAACAGGAGCAGCATCTTTAGGTCCTGCCCTCCGCTCTGCTTCTCCATGGATACGAGAACACGTGTTCTCATCCTTGTCACTACTGGAAATGATGATCTGCCTGGCTTTGGAGATCCTCCAGCCTCCTAAGTACTATGGTACACGAGTACTAAATCGTACAACCATGCAAGGTAAATGCAAAGGCAGGAGCATCACCAATAAGGATAATTTCAGCACTGGCAATGCTGATTACACACTAATAATCAACAGAAGCAGCCCCTAGTGGCATAATAAATTATTTCAGGACTACAGCCTCCATTTTCTGTGAACTTCAAAACCCTCCAAGTCTGGCAGCTTAGGGGGGTGCGGGGGAGATGAGACGAGGAAATTAAGTCTAATCTCTATCTCAGTAAGACCAATCGAGCTGCAAGACAGGAAGATCAAGATGGTCAACTTACTTTATTCATGAGAGAAGCTGAGCATTTTAAGAAATGTTGCTAGGACAACAAAACAAAAAGTCAACAGTAGCACTCGGATGATGAGCTGCTCTGCTGCCACTTCTGCGGGGAGCAGGACGGCCCCGGCGCAGGGACAGGCTCTGCGCTGGCCCCAGTTCCACACGGCGCTGTGCTCCCACGAGAGCCGGGCTCGGCTCCCCCTGCTCTCCAGGCAGCAGCCAAACACTAAAGGATGTCAGAGGCAGGTGATGCCTCTCAAGCAGTTTCTACAGAGTGTACTATGCAGCAACTGGAACTCAGCAAGAGTAATCCTTTATCCTCTGGAAAAGATTTGCCTTGAGAAAATCATGCATACAAAAATCATGTCAGCTGGATCTGGAAACAGAAGCGTAAGTTGCTATGACTGGGAAGCAGCAGAGAATCTGATGACAGCATTCCTCGGGGGGGAAGAGCAGGTAAGACAGTACTTGCACAGCTATGGTGAAGAGACTAGACTAGACTAGACGCTGGAACGGTGTGGGAGGTCAGAGTTTCCAGACTGTGCTGTGAAATGGGACCATTTGCTTCCCATCTAGCACCTCCCCAGGACAGACAAGCCCTAGCGGAACTGGAGTGGGCTGATCCGCAGCCCGATGACATCTTTGCCGATCTCCGTCACCTGAGGAATAAAAGGGAGAGATGATTTATGCTGAAAAGCAGCTCGACAGCCCAACCCCGTATGCGGCGCTCAGAGCCTAGATGGTTCTTGAGAATGCATGCTGCTGATCGCTGCAATGTTAGTCCCTGAAGGTCACTTTTAAACGACATGGTTATCTCCCAATTCCCAAACTGCTCCACCTCACAAGTCTTCCGATGTTCAACCTGACCCACAACCCATGCCAGCTCAGTTTAGGGGGAGCACGGGGGAAGCTGCTGCAGGGGATTCTCAAAGGAAACACCCCAGACTAGGAGTGGGTGGTAACAGACACCAAGACTCCTTTACCGTAGTGACACGGCAGATCTGCCCATGGAACTCAGGGCAGTAGCAGGCTCCGCTGAGCGGACACTTCTCCACCGGTTTGCCACGATAGATGGGTCGGTAAGAGGAGGCACAGATATCAAAGGGGTTGTGCATGTCATAGTTGAGCTGGTAGGTGTCAGTGGGATTCTTCTCACATGCCGACAAGATCTTGCGAGTCTGCAAGAAGCAAGCACATCGGCCACAGGGGCAGTGAGGAAGCAGTCCCAACAGGGTCTGCCCCAGCAGGTACTTCTGCCCGTGCACCTCATGGACATACCTGCTGAGCCACCTCAGGCTTCGGACCCAGCTCCAGCAGGCGACGGGCGAAAGTGGCAGCTGTCTTGAAGTTTTTGAGTTTGAAAAAGAGGTTGAGAGCAGTACGCAGCACCAAGATCATGTGGACGGGCTGCAGGTTGGAGTGGGTGAAATAGGCAGCCATCTGCATCAGGGAGGAGGGAAAGTGGGGATATAATCACTACCAACCACAGGAAAATCTGGATGTCCTGAAAATGCTGCATTCAAGGCCCCGCCTTGAATACTGTGTTCAGTTTTGGGCCCCTCACTACAGGAAAGCCCCTGAGGTGCTGGAGCGAGTTGAGAGAAGGGAACGGAGCTGGTGAGGGGCTGGAGCACAAGTGTGATGGAGCGGCTGAGGTACCTGGGGGGTTCAGCTGGAGAACAGGAGCTGAGGGGAGACCTTCTGATCTCTGAACTGCCTGAAAGGAGCTTGGAGCCAGGGGGGTCGGGCTCTGCTCCCCAGGAACAAGCGCCAGGAGCAGAGGAAACGGCTTCAAGTTGCACCAGGGGAGGCTGAGGTTGGATCTGGGGAACAATTTCTCCCCAAAGGGCTGTGGGGCATTGGAACAGGCTGCCCAGGGCAGTGCTGGAGTCACCATCCCTGGAGGGCTGGACAGACGTGGAGATGAGGTTCTCAGGGACATGGGGTAGTGCCAGGGGTGGGTTAACGGTTGGACTCTATCAGCTTGAGGGGCTTTTCCAACCAAAATTATTCTATGATTCTCCCTCATCTCCCTCCCAGTGAGGAAATTCAGAGAGTTTCCATACCTCACAGATTCGCTTCTGCTGCTCCAGGGTCTCTTTGGGCAACTTCTTCCGCTCAATCTCCATCGAGAGTCCTACAATGTACTCCCGGCAAATAGCAATCAGCTGCTGGGCCTTTCAGAGAGGGAGACAGAGTCAGGCATTCAGCCTCCTGCCCCACAGGCACACAGACAACAGACAGAGTCTGCCCCTCACCTCAGCGATCTCCTGCTTGTTATCCACCACCAGCAAGGGCACGCTGAGCAAGATGGAGCGGAACTTCTCCACGGCCTCCTCAAACTTGCCAGCCGTGGTCAGCTGGTAGCAGACCTGCAGGCGCTGGATCAGGTCATTCAGTTTCAGCCCAACGGCAGGGAGGGCATTCTTCAAGCCAGCTTCTTTCCTGGGGGCACCAAAGACGGGTTGGGGGTACAAATGACACCGCTGCAGAGGCCAGCAAGAACACAGGCATTGTCTGCAACTTGTCAGAAATGTTTTGACCCAGGGCCACGCTGTTTTTCTTGGCCATCAGCTTAGTACTAAAGACATCCATGCTTCCGTAATTCTGCCCCCACAATACTCAGCTCTGTGTTAGCACAGGTTGGGAAGTGTGGCTCATTTTTCTACAGCAGCTTCCAGACATCACTGTAAAAATACACCTGTGGTTCTCTAGATGCCTCAGAGCAGCTTTGTCAGAGGCAGAACACTAGTCTGAGAAAACACAGCATCCCAACTACCTCACCCTGGTTTTAATCTCTAAAAAAATGAAAGTGGTTCTTTAAAAATCTTTACATCTCGCAGCAGAAAAATCCCACTAAAGACAGAATGCTCCCTGTTCGTATCCAGCAAACAGGAAGGCTCCTCCCAGGTTAAAGGTTGGTCTCGATGATATTTAAGGTCCTTTTCAACCAACATGATTCCATGACTCACAACAGGGGGAGGAGACGTTGCTCTCAAGGAGTCTGGGAGGTAGACAGCACAAGGAAAAGAGCAGAGAAAAGGAGCTGACCCGGTTGCTTACCAGTTGCGATGCGGGTATCCGTACATGGCAGGGAGACACGGCAGGGCTTGGTAGGTTGTGCGGCCACGGGCATAGGTCTGCAGGAACAGCTGCTTGTAGGGTCCAAAGTTTGTTACTCCTACCTGGTCATGGAGGAGCTGAAAAAGACATTGATCTGCTGAGTAAAAGTTGTCCAGGGCAGTAGAAAAGCTGCACAGACATAACTCAGGCTCACAGCAGCTCTTATTTTATACAAAGAGAAAACAATGCACAAAATGACTCACAAAAGGACACAACATGAACTTTCAGACTGGATCACAGCACATGGGGGACAAGGACGCAATTTTTTCCCTAGAAACTCCAGGGGGAAACTTACTCTCATTGCTGTCTCAAAGGAACCTGCCAGAATGTGGTCCACAGGAAGCTGAGAATTGTTACACCACACCTACAAGAAGGGAAGAGGAAATACAAGAGGAAATGTGTACATGTGCACATTAGCCTTACCTACCCTCATCACCCCCAAGTCCCCTTAACAAGTTCTTACGCTGTGCTCACACAAGTGTTCACAAGAAGGACTGAACCCAAAAAAAGAAGTGCCAAATTAGACTGTTTCTGAGAATGACAATGAAAAGATCTGTGCTGTTACCTGAGCAGGGCTGGTGCCCTTGGTGGGTGGCACAAAGAATCCATCCTCAGCTGCTCCTGCTGGACCTGCAGGAACATCCTGGGGGAACATGCAGAGCAGTGAGTATCATGGAAGTCTCCAGCATCCAGATGAAATCAGAGCTGGCTGCAGCTATGGTGACCAAGTCTCTGAAGAAGCCCAGAACACATTTCTCCCACCACTACAAGCTGTCATTGCTACAACTGGGCTACTTCAGAAGCCTCCTACCAGTTCAGGGGGAAGATCCAAATCTTCCTCAACTTCCCATCCACCTCCATCTTCTTGTCCTTTACTTAGACCTTCCTCTCCAAAGCCTTCTCCAGCATCCACAAAGCCATCTGATGGAGTGGGCAGAGGGAAATAGTCAGAGCTCTTACACAGATGCACCCTTACACTTCTGCAAGAAAAACTCTTAAATTCCCCCACCTTCATCCAGCTGCAACTCTGCATCTTCTCCCCAGCCCTCAGTGCCAACAGCGTCAATATCAATATCAGCAGCCAAGGCTCCTCCTTTGCCTGCAAAAAGGGCAGGATCCTCCATTTACTCATTTCTGAGGTGGTCAGGTGTTAAGTAAAGAACTGCATTAGGCCAGCACCCTCCTCTCTAATTGTCAAGTCCCATCTTGTGGTAGAAGGCCAAAGATTTGAGAGATTTGCCAAAGATGGTGTAAATGCCACGTGAGCTGGATTCCAGCTTCTGTGAGGTTAACAGCAACAGTTCAGGAACCACGGAGACAAATATCTGCAATCTGCATATTCCAGCTTAATGCAGCTTTCCAAGTGCAAAGCAATACCTTTGCTAGCAATTGTTCCTTCGAAGAACCCCTTGGAGACAGTCAGCAATGGCCAGTTGGTATCCAAGGGCATGACAGGAGCAGGAGGCTGCAGCAGCTTTGCATTGTGATCAATGTCTGGAATCTGACCAGAGAGGAGCAGAAAACGGTTAAAGGCCACATAAGGAAAATCCGATTCTCTGACCTACCCACCCCCTAGCGGCACAGACAGCCTGAAGCCTGAGAAGTGGTGACTGGAACGGAGACGGTTCCTCCCTCTCAGCAAGGAGCTGCCTTGCCAGTCACACTAACACCAGATCCCACTGTCAAATTCCCAAACTCTAGAGCTCTTGTAACAAAGTAGGAAGCATTAGTCAGTCTGCTAACCATTTCCTTTTCGGGATCAAATGTCTCCTTCAGGCTTTCAGCTTCCTCATCCAGACCATGAGTTGCAGCCGTGAGATAGGCCAAAGACTCTGAAATAAAATATAATTAACATGAGTGGACATTCTTCATTGCCTAGAGAAACAAAAACTTCCCATAGCAGCACACATGGCCACACTGTCACAAAGGAAAGATAAGCAGCACAGCAAGGTGCAGAATTACACCTTTAGGGGTGTCACTAGAAGGTGTAGTCAATGACTGACCATTTGAATATCATCTACAGTTGACTCGGGTCTCCTGGATGGTTTTCAAGCTCTTGGGTTATTTTGTGCTCATCTGAATCAATTTCTCAGGGAAGGGATTATATTGATCTGCCTCCAGAAACTACTGTTCATCCCAACTACCTCCCCACATCAGTTTGATATTACTCACTTTGCCCGCAGTTCTTCAGGATCCTCACTCTCTCTGCCACATCTCCTAGGTACAAGGCATTCTGGTAGTGGCCACTCATATCCTTACGGATCTCAGCTAAAACCAAGGAAAAATGAAGTCTCAGTATCTTCTACTTTGGGAAGTTATGGGTGTTATTTCCCTGTAGGAATAACACTCAGATCTTCTTATCTCGCTCTTCTTTGCCAGCACCCTGGCACTCACCTATCTTCATCATCTTCCGAAGCTTCTCCAGATTGCCAGTGATGAGATAGAGGAAGGAGAGTCTATCGAAATTCTTGGTGCGCTGGTAGCACATCTCCACAATCTGGTGATTTCCCTGCAGCAATGCCACTTCTCCCAGTTTCTCCCAGCAATTCTTGTCATCCAGAGCCTTGGCTGCTTCCAGAGCAATCTAATGAGAGAAGTGACACAGTGACAAGGGCTTTCCAGAGAGCACTTTTCTCTGCAGGCTCCTGTTGATAATGCCTGTGATGGAAAGCATGGGATTACAAGGATCACTGCACCAAATCCTGCCCCGGCTGAGAGGCTGGGCCTTAGCAGGGCTGCTATCATTCTCAACTCTACTGTTGTCATTATCACTTAAAAGAACGAATCCTGGCTGCAATTGCTAACCCAAAGATACGTAAATCCCTTCAGTTTTAGGTCAGTCTTACAGAGATAAGGGTGACTTGAAAAATACTTCATCAGAGAGACTGACCTTGCAGCTTTAGACATGCGGTAGCCCGCACGGTTAGTCGAGTCTTGTTTTAACACATATCTTGAGACTGTCGGATAGTGTCCCTTAGCCAAACACTGCTGTTGGATAAGTGTCTTTTAGCTGAACGTTGCTCATTATACGCTAAAGGGGTTATGTAATGCAATACGCAAACGTGTCACCAACTGGCTCTTTCGAATGTGAATGTAGCGATAAGATTTTGTATATAAGGGCTGTTACTTTTCTTTCTGGTGTGCTGGCTTTATTCCAGCACTCAGGCTTACGCAACTCTGTAATAAACAATAACTCATTTTTGGTTTTGCACACCAGGTGACAAAATCCTGGTTTTGCGACACTATCACTCCCAACTAATATTTCGTCTTCTCCATACTCCTCCTCCTTGCAGCAAAAAGTAAGGTTTGCAAGTGGTGCCCTACAAGGCCGTGCCGTTGTCACAGCACCACTGTCACCTCACCTCAATGTTGCCACACTCCAGCGCCAGGCTGAAACGGGTCTTCTCATCCTTGACAAAGTGCAGTGCCACCTCGGGGTAGCCTTTTTTCTGCAGGTAGGCAATGATGGACTGGCCCACAAGCTTCGCATTCCTCACCATGTGCAGCACCTGCAAAGAAAAGGCCCAAGCACTGAAGCTGATGCCACCACTTGTGAGGACTTTTTCTACATCCTCAGGCCACAGTCAAGGAAGAGTGCAGGGTTTCTCATGCCACCTCACCTCATCGTACTTTCTGTTGATCAATGCCAGCTTGAATTTGAATTCTGTGGGATCAATAGTGAGGACTCTGGGGCGGCACTCTCTGTCCAGGCAGTAGACGTTGTTCCCCTTTACGCGGGTCACGTAGATAGGCAGGTCCAGGGTGCGGATAATTCCGTGATCCCTACGCCAACACCCGTGTGACACATGTGCCAACACAACGTATCTGTATGACCACATCCCCTACCTCAAAAAGGCTCCTGCACTCTGTGTGTTATTTTAGGCTGACTTATAAAAACAAACCCCAGTCAAAAAGCGCAGCCATCCAGCCCAGCGATAAAATACCAGTGCACCAGGTAAGCAACCAAACACGAGTATTTAGCTCTTTAGGTATGTCCACACTGTAATAAAAGTGCCATTTCAGAAGCACCACCTTTGGCATCTACAAACAAACCCCCATGGTAGTGTGCACAAGGTCCAGTAGTTCCAGGACTGGACTGAGTGCACGACTCGCAGACTCACCCTGTGGTGACAGCGTATTTGATGTGATTGCTGGTGGTGTAGATGAAAACGCCGCTTTCATCCCAGGCACCGCTCTTGACACGGATGTTCTCATGGATATTACACAGTGACTCCAGCTTTCTGTTGCATATCATGATGGCTGGGGAGGAAAGCCAAAAAAAGAAAGGCTAGGGAACCCTCTACTGTTACAAATCTGCCTCAGAATAACAACATGTCTCTTCCATAGTCCCAGCAACAGGGACTATATTCAAAGAGTCAGACACTAAGGAGTTGATGGCAAAAACCAAAATGGTCACCATGTGCCTCTGTTTTATAAAAGGGATTAGCTGGATCATTTTGAGGAGTACAAGAAATCCTCTGTTTCACAAGCTTGCAGGAAGGTTTTGCTGAAGAAAGGGCCCACACTGTGAAGGTCTTCAGCTGCACCCTCACTGCTGGCCCCCACAACGAATGGTTTCTCTAGCAGGTCACACAATCAGGGGCCCTGTTCCCAAGCAAGGAAGGAGCTGCTGTGCGCTAGGATCTGAAACACTGTGCCCCCCTGCCCTGCTCACCGTGCTTTGCCAGCAGAGCGACGTGAGACATGTCAGCCGACCAGATGACGTATTTCACCTTGGAGATCTTCACAGAGGCCAGAGTTCTGGAAAGGGAAAGCGCTGACATCAGAGTTGAACAAGGTGACCAAGCTGTGCAAGAACTACCAGAACCCAACACCCTGAACCCGCTTTGCAGATGCTCTGAAGCTCCTTTTTGCAATTCTGAAGCTATAAAATCATGAGGCAGAATTGCGTGTCTCTGCAGTCCAGCTCAGCAAAATAAACCTCTCTCCACATCTGTGCAGTAACAAATACACTTGAAGTGACAATTGACTTCAAAACCTGGATTTCTGATGGGGTTTTAGGGATGGATTGAACAGAACAAGGGAAATAAGATATTTCTAAGCAGCATTTGCTTTGCTAATATATTTGCGACTTCCCAAACAATACTAGAAAAAGAAAGGCATAAAAATAAGGAAATTAAAGTCATGAGGCATGTTCTGAGATGCAAGTGATCAACATGGACTGTATCCATCTGCAGATAATCCAGAGCCTTCTCAAGCCTACAAAGACGGCAATAAGCACCAATTCCTTGCCTTTGTGGCTAGCAACACATATACCAGCACAAATCGGCTGCCACACTCCGCTTCAAGAATGTTTTGAGCAGATATAGAATCTAAGGGACAAGAAATCAGGCAGGCTTAGCTTGACTTAGTTTGAGTTTATTCATTTCCCTCCACTTCCATAGCACCTGATTCTGCAGTCGCAGGATTTACAAGGCTATGGCACACATCTCCCTGTGATAAATAAACGGCACAATGCCTGCAGCATCAATTGCACCTTGGCTACGTTCGCACTCTGCTCTTTGTACCAGTTGTGAGCTGTGGTTTGGAGCAGTCTGACACAGCCTGCAGCTGATGCTACATTCTAGAGTGCATTAATAGCTGTTATTGTCCCCCGAGGACGCAGCCAGCAGGATTACGATATTAAAATTTCTCCCAGCAGACCACATCTCACCGCTTCTGCTGCACGTCAAATAGGGTGATGGAGTCTGCGTCTCTCAGTAACAGGTTCCCTGTGCCAGCGTAGAAAATCTCATCACAGTTTGGCACCTGCACCTTCTTTGTAATCTCATTCTTCAGGTTTTTGATGAGGATCTGCCATTTGATGAGAAGAAACATAACAGCACAGGACAGTTAGATCAATTCTACAGTTAGGTAGAGTCTACAAAGAAATTCAGGATTATCTGAACTCGGCATTTTCGTGTAGCTAAACCTCGGTGACAAGAGGCCAAAAAAAGAGCCTTAGCCTTTCCTGCAGGATGGGACTTTATCGTGCTAGAAACCCGACCGCGGGTTTGCCGGGGCGCAGACGCAGCGCGGCCTTTCTTGTCCGGCTCGCCGCTGCCAGGACTAGCTGGGCTGATCAACTCGCGAGCCCCCTCTCCAGTGAGTATCTGAGCAATGTAAATATCAGGGAAAAGTGAGAGAGAACACAGGGTAGCTGGAAAAAGGAAATGTGGAGGTTGAGACAGGAGAAAGGTAAGAGGAGAAAGGGAAAGAAGGGAGGAGTAACAGAACAGGTATGAAATAAACTTGAATTTACTAAGCAAAAAACCAAACCAACTAACCACAGCCTAAATTAAAAAAAATACAACATCCTCCATGGGGCAAAGAGCAAAACTCGTCTTCCCCTTCACATCAAGTAAATTCAAGCAGGGAAAACTTCCCATGACTGTCGTTCCCCTTTCTCCTATTGTACTCCGTACGTGAGAACAAAGAGCTTTATAAAAACCAAACCTGTATTTTCCCTGTTTCCACATTAATTTCATGGTGTGAACATGGCCTGGGTGGCTTCCCAGCCCTGTTCTGGTCAGCATTCATTCCTGAACTCACCTGCTGCAGCAGGCATCAGCAACCAAGGTAAGATCTGCTCTCAAAGGAGTTCAATAATATTTCAACTCATTACATTTTCACTATATTGTATTTCTTCATGTGTGCCTGCAGCTCACCCTGACAATGCCCTGCCAGTCTACTCTGATCTCCAAAATCCATTAACCCGATCTCCCCACTTTCCATCTGCATGCTTCCAAATGACAAAATATCCTGTTAAAAGGACGGCCCCATAGAGCTTGTCCCCTTACCGAATGCATGCGATCCAGGACTGCGAAGCGGTTCCGAGCGACCCACACAGCTGTCAGCCCAGAGGAACGCTTCCCTTCGGGGGCTGGGGAAGAGCAAAACACAGGCAGTCAATAAAACCTCTGGCAGGCTCTTACAGCAACACATTAGTCAGTCTTGTTTGATCCCATATTGGCCATCGGAGCCGCCTCCTACTAGTTCCTATTTAACCCCAGGCTATTCACGAGGCTCATTTCCACCCCGATGTCCCTGCAGATGGGAGCGTGGCCAGCAGCAGCCCTTCTCCCCAGCCAAGGCACAAGACAAGTGGCCGTCGGTCCTGCCAGCGCCGCTGCTTGGCGCGGGAGCCAGCCACCCTGGGCCACAGCGCCGTCTGTCAAACTAACGAGCAAGAGCCTCCTCGTTGGCCAAACAAACTGAGCAGTGAGGGTCCCAGCTTCAATGCAACCCCCCTGCAAAGCGGTGTAATGAGCTGGAGGAGAAAGGCTGCACCCTCCCCAGCACGCAGCTGTGCTCCTGCTTTTAAAAAGCGAACACAAACGGCCGGCGTGTCAGGTGCACAGACAGAGCAGCACTGCAGGACGTGCTTCAGGTGCGGAGGTGGCTTTCGCAGCAGCAGAAGAGAACAGAGAAGCAAAGCGAGAGAGCTGTTGCTCTTTTGGTAAAATAAAACTTTGGTTTCCAGCCTCTTTTTGCAGCAGTCCTCCCGCTGCCCAGCACGAGCGGCTTCGGAGCCTCACACACCACACCAAGTGCTATTTCACCAAGCAAAGTGCTATTTGTGGCAGATCAACATCCAAATAAACGAGGAATTAAATGTGAACTGTCTCAGCCCTCATTTACAACCCAACACAAGGAACACTTGTCTGAATTCAACTCCCAGCTCTGCTTGGAGTTTTCTGATGGCAACTTCACCTGATTTTCAGAATCCCCACAACTCAACATTTTTACTGGTTTCAAGTCTTTAACACTGACTGTAGATCAGGCAGAAAACTATTTAAATATATTACCCGGAATTAAAGAACGGTAAGAAAGCTTAGTTTCCCTTGTAGGTTGGGTAAATAAGCAGAAGACATGAGGATGGCAACTCCAAGGCATGTGTTAAATATCTACATGATAGTCCTGGAGATCATGAGAAGGCTGTGAACACAGCAGCTTGTTGGAGAAGGTATTTATCAGTCCATTAAATTTTATGCTATTCTTGCAAATGCATTATGAGCTCGCAGTTTTCATGAGGTAATGACATTTCTTCCTCTGGAAGAAGAACAGCCCCTTTCCTCATTTAAAGGGTCACAAGCCGAGTGTCCCCAGACAAGTCAGCTTCAAATGCCTCACTCCACCTAAATATCTGAAACATATTCAGTAATGTTTAAGCTATATAAAGTTACTAAAAGGCTCTATTTCTCTTTCTCTCCCCAAATACACCTGCTGACCGTACTCAGCAAAGAAATCTTCCCTTCATTAGATCCAGAGAAACCAATAAATCTTTACCGAGTGAACTGCATTCCAGTCTCCCTCGTCCATCACTCCCACTCATTTCAAACTCTTTAGTGCCGTGGCGGCAGAGGCAGGAGGAACCAGCTGGAGCTTCAGACTCCAAATGGAATTCATAGTTAGGAGAAAGAATGATTCTTTTTTTCTAAATCATGTTTTGACTTGTAAATTGCCCAAAACTGATCTGGAATTTGCTGAGAGGAATAACGACTACTGGCATCCTGGTGCTGTCACTTTTACAGCCACTTGTTCAGAACATAAAGGCTTTTAGAACAAAACCTATCTGACTAAAATCCATCTTTGCTGACGAGCCAGGAAGGCTGCCTGCTGAGCAGAAAGGGAAAGAGGGAAAGTTCCTAATAACAAAATTATAAAATATATATTTGTAGCAGTAAAAGTTTGGGATGAACATGAATTTTTCAAGTCAGTGTGGTGTGATATAGTGAGCAGGAATCCTGCCAAATGATGTGTGCTGCAGGGGCACTGGGAAACAGAGTCCAACGAGAGAGGCTTAGAGCAATGGAGCTTTTTTATATATAACACACACAGTTGGGGAGCGGAGGATGGGACAGTTACACAGTAATAAACACTCACAAGGACTAATGTGAAATAAGAAATGCCTACCATCCGGATTCTGGGAGTCTGCATCCTTGGGAATGGTATACAGGTCATAAGTACTGTTCTCTAAGTTGCTGGCTCTCTGCAGACGAAAAAAACGTTTTGAGATAGGATTTCCCAGCCTCACGGGAAGTTCTTCAGCACACCATGCAACCAAATGGACTCACCGTGCAGAGAAGGACGGCGTTCTCGGCTGGGTTGTATGACATGTTGAACACAGGGAACTTGGAACCACTGAAGACGGGTCACGAACAAAGAAAAGTTAGAGTGGATCAAGAGCCATCTTCTGATAAACACTCTTCATTTTCTGAAATACACCAAGTCTCGGAAAAGCTAAGTTTTGTTTAATTTCCTGGATCAAAACCACTTGGAAACACTGTAAGAACATCAGCGTCTCATAAACCAAAGAACTGGTATTTCAGTTTGAAATTATTTCAAACTTAATGTTACAAAAAACATTATATCTACGCACAGATAAAAACTGACTGAAAAAGCTTCTTGTAGGTTTTTTAAGTTCGTATGATGGAAGAGTTGGCTGAAACTGAGGCATGTGAATACAACAATATGACATATCTGTAAGCGCAAAACTAGTATGGGATTCAGGATACTAGCAACACCTCTTGTAACACAACGAGCAGCCATCTCCCACCTTCGCAGCTGCATGACAGCAACATCTTTTGAGCTGTTGAAATCAAGCTGGCGGAGGAAACGGTCCTTCACGTAGTACAGCATGTTCCCGTGCACGGCATAAGCAGGCCTCTCCCGCTCCAGTTTGAACACAATCATGCCACCATCGTGGCCTGAGAAGAGGCACAGAAGAACTTAAAACATGAATTAAATCCTGTGTATTTTCTCATTATGAAGGTGACACTACCACGTCTTTCAAACCAAGGAAGAACTAAAAAGACCAGTGACTTCCAGCCACGTCTGCTACCCCTCGGCCACACTGAGTTAAGAGATTGCACTTGTTTCCTCGCTAAGGGCCATGTTCCCACCCGTACACATTCCACAAATCTGAGATCCGACACCTTTCTAAAAACACTCTGCCCTGCTGTCACGCATGTCTTTAGCATCACTGGGTCCCCTGGGATGTGTCCCACCTGTTCTCAGCCTTAGAGAATTCTGGTAGCTAATGCAGAGGCTGTCTCGTTCTAAGCCTTGAACTGCAGCTGGCAAACGAGACTATGTTCTGCTCACGGCCCTCAGACACTGCAGGAAGTTCAACAAGGATCTTTTCCCAACAATACATTTAGTAAAAGCATCTGCAAGTCAGTATGTTCTGCAACAAAGCATGCTAAAGAAATGCACATCCTATACGGATTTCCTATGTGGAATACATTTTCTCTTCAACGACAACCTGTCAGACACTGAACGGGTCGTCTTTTTTTTACCTGCTGCGAAGAGATTGAGGTTGGGATGAGCAGCCAATACCCAAAAGCGATCATGATCTCGCCGGAAGGTCTGGACGCCCGTGCTAAATGTGCAAGAGAAGGAATAGCAAATATAAAGCAACCCTGGCGTAAACTCCAGTTCCCAAAATGAAGATCCTAAGCTTTGTCATACAGACCATCTCCAGTATTCAGCATGAGTCCACTGAGAGTTCAAAACAGTCTTCAAAGCCTTCTGTCAAATAATGTATTTCCATTTAACACACTTTCAGCAGCAGTATCACTAGAGAAGTCAGCCGCCTTGCCTTCTGCTTGCTTTCAGACAACTACAAGCCTTGCCCTTAGCATGTGTCTCAAAGGGACAGAGAATGCTCAAAACACGAATTCTCGCTCCTCAATTCTCAAATGCTAGTGCTGTTTTAAGAGTTGCTACTGTCCAGTTTCTCTAGAAATCACCGTAGGCCTTTCATAACATGTAAAAACTTTTATAATGAGGTTGCATCAGATGCTTGACAAGCACTCACCGTTTAGACATATCCCAGACACGGATGCTTTTGTCTTCCGAATTGCTGAGGATCAGTTCCTGCCGCGGGTGAAAGACAGCACACGAGACGTTGTTGTAATGGCCCCGGCATGTGTCAACCTCCCAGGCCTTCGATTCTAACCAAAAGTTGAAAAGAATGAGGAAAAGAACACTTAAACAGGCTAAGGACTGCCATAGCAGGAAAACGCCAAGTACTTTAGTAAAGTGTCTGCATTGGCTGACAGCTGTTTGATCATTCTCTGCGCTTTACACTTAAGGTCACTTTTTAACCACGAGCACAGCTCAAGTGAAAACAACAACAAATAAATCAGTTTGCCAAAGGGGCCACAGTTGAGACGGACTGAGCTGACAAGAGCACGACCACTCCTGGCTCCCAAATCATCTCCCTTTCTTAATCCATTGATGCATACTCAAAACACTTCCGAGTCAAGCTCTTCTACTCCTGCAAGTTTCCACCCAGCAGTGCCTGCAAATCAGAGGCAGCTAAAGGTGTTTGCTAGACAACTGAGCTCTCCTCAGATTGCAAGACAATGCTGCTGGAGATTATTTACCTCTCATGCAGACATGTCTGCAAAGCGCAAGTTACCTCCAGGTTCAGCCTATAGGTGTCCTACCATAACTTTCAAGTCTCAGCCCCCTTCTCTGTGCCGGCTCCCGCGGGAGAATCTTCTCACCATTCATCCGCCAGATCTTCACTTGCCGATCGTCAGCTCCGGACACGATAAGCGGCATTGTCGGGTGGAAGGCAGCCCAGTTCACCCCACGGTCGTGGCCCTACGGGCAAAAAGAAACGTCACTCGAAGCATGGTGACTGAACGGAATGAACAAAGGAAGGATGAAGCAACAAAGACTGTGGATGGGCTTGCCAAGACACAGCTTTCCCCCTTTTTATACACCATGCTGCTCATGCTGGATGCTCACAGATAGTAAAAGCATTCTTATAGATGCCCACGATAATAAGCTTTGCAGATACTGTTCTTCACCAGTAGAACAAAGCTGAAGCTCGGCAGCAGAGCAGCACTACATCCCAGCTTTAACAAGCCATTTACAGATGGTTCTCTCTACCATAATCTCCTCTGTTGCTTCCAGTAACACAAGGTAATAACATCTGTTATTTAACTAAGCTTTTGGCAGCATAGAGACAACTGTATCAGCTTGGTTACAGCACAAACTTCTCCAGATTTCCATTTTTAAACTTCCCAGAAAAAGGAGTGCCATAATCTGTAAGAACATGTATCTCTGCAGAGCCGAGTCCGGTGTTTTAGCTCTTTCCTCCTCTGCTATTCTTCTTGGACTTTAGAGAATCATTTGTGTCACAGGGACTTCATTAAACAAATCTGAAAAGGCTGAACGGAACACACACATTGACACCATACCTCGAGAACGTGCTTCACAACTGCATCTGTCGTCCCAAACAAATCCACGCCAGTTATTCCCCTGACATCCGATTCCACGGCTCCGGGGGATAGGTTCTTCTTCCTTAGGCCTTGTGGAACAAAGAGGAAGGAGAAGCAGAGGAGGAGGAGGCAAGAAGTATATTATCAAGACAATGTTTCTAATTTACCAACAAGCTGAGCACTCCCCTGTGCTGTTTACACACATCTTTGGGTGAAAATGGGGACCTGAAAGAATAGAAGATGGTGAGAAACATCCAGGAACCTATTCCACTTCCTCCAAACACACAAGCTCAGATGAGACAGACCAAAAGCGAAGTCTGCGACACAGCACGTTGCAGGGAGGGTTCACTGCAGCTCACTGGGGTGCAAACAGCAGCACCTCAGCAAAGGGCCGATACATCCTTATTTCTCCCTCTCACCCCGTTGTTAATCCGAGCTTGTGCCTCTGTTGGTGGGGAGGGAAGTCTCAGCCAAGACACTTTGATGTCCTCGTGCTTACACATTTTGGACAAGGTGCCTAGACACAAGGTATTTTCAGGAGCTAAAACTACAGGAAATAAAGTCTGATCCTGATTCTAAAGAAAACTCATTTAACATCAAAAAACCCCAGTGCTCATAATGCCAAAACCTGCTGAAGAAAATTCCCATTGATGTCAGCAGAAGGTGCAAGTTAACAGCAGGGTTCAGAAATGGAGTGGAAGCTCAACACCAAATGCTGCCCTCTGTGAGCAGGATCGTATCAACAACAGACATCAAACTAAATGGGGAAATAATCCTTCCTGGGAGACTGCTAGAGCCAGAACAGAATCCCGCAAAGGCCGTAAGTAATCTGGGCGAAAAACTGTGGAGGGAGGGAATGTATTTTGAGTCCGTTTCTCATCCTCTGTAGGTTTTCTGCACGCTGGCATTCTCACAGTGTCACGTCTGACTGGAGCTGCAGCTGAGTCAATAATTCAGCACGTCTCTACAATCCCCCATCACACATCAGCTGAGAGGGGAAAAAAAAGGGCTGTACTATCTCCAAACCAATTTGGCAGCTGGAACTCTGCTGAGAGAGCGCATTTGTGGGAGAATGCAGCGGCAAAGAGCACAAGAGCTATTAAATTCCCCATGCTGGCAGTAGAGAGGGGGACAGGTTTTAAATGCCCCTAGTGTTGACACAGCTGGTCACGTCTGAGCGCGCACTACGAGTAACGCTGCATGCCCAACCAAAACTGCAACGGCAAGAGCGGATGACGGGTCTCTGTGCCACAGCCCCAGCAGCCCTGCCCTTCCCTCCCTCCCACCTGTCCCTCATCTCCATCTGGCATTTTTTTCGCTCCTAATTTTTCCTTTAGGAACCGGATTTCACCCCACGAAGTCACCCTGCAGCCTCGGCACGACCTAAGAAATAGCAAAGATATCAGCACTTTGGATTGTTGTCTTGCCGCTCCTGCTCCACTCTTCATTTAGAAAGCAGACAAGCAGGCTGAATGTTGACAGAATTCCCACTCACATTTTCTCCCTGTCACCGCCCACAACAGGGCCACCAAGGAAAGCCCAAGCCCCTCACCGCTTCCCTTTCGGCAACCCATACAGAGGTCTTTTCTTCCTTCTCTCAGAACAAATGACTTACTGCTGCCTCCACGAGTTTGTCAAGGGGATAAAAGTGATCCAGAATGTTCTAAAATCACGCTCCAAGTCACACTATGTCACTTGTTGCAATACTCGTTGCTTATGTTGGCTATAAAATCAGACTGGGAGATAAGGCTGCAAAATCCCCATCTTTAGAGGGTGTTTTGGCTGCACAAAACCACAGCTCACCTCATTTACCGTTGCAGAAGACTTGCTTCAAGCAAAAGGGTGGCCAAGGTGGCCCCCAGAAGTCCCTTCCAGGCACTATCCTACAACTTCATGGAAGTGGAGGGGAATTAGTCCCCACCAATAGGGAATTTCCTAATTCTCTGCCTGAGGCTCCTGCTCTCAGGCCCAACCTGCTCCTTCCTGCCTCAGTCTGCATCCAGCAGTTGCAGTTTTGAAGGGGATTTCGCCATGGGTAACCCCTCCACCTGGGCAGCTCACCCGAAATGTCCCAAACGCGCACGGTCTGATCCAAGCTGGCTGACACCACCAGGTCCTCGGAGGGGTGAAACTGGGCACACATCACATAGTGGTTGTGTCCTGTCAGCACACTACAACAAAAGAGACAGAAAATACCATTTAAACATAAAATGTATTATCATTAGAATTCAAATTTGCAGCCGCAACAAGAAGCTCAGTCTGGGGAGGGATGACACAGCATTGCTAAACGCTGCTCTTCCAGAGGTACCGCATCCCAACACCAGCACTTCTGTTCCTACAAAGAGCACTCAAGGGCCGACTTTCTGATATCAAGAACTCCACAGGCTCTGGTGCCGACATGTATCATTTTAACCTCCAAAAAACGTTCAACCAAACAACACACGAATTTATGAATACAGGCCTAGTGGCATCAGAATAAATGAGGAAAAGACTGACAGAAAGATTCAGGACTGATCAGATTCAGGACAGATCAGTTGTCGGTTCTGTTCACAGCTCATCCCCAAACAGTCCGGCTACTTTTTAAAGTGCCCATTCATTTTACCAAACACAAGTTCTGGACTGCCAGTTCCAGACCCGAATGGTCTGGTCATCAGAAGCACTCAGGATCCAGGGATATTCCTAGAAAGACAAAATATGCTTATATGAAATGGCACACATCTCAGACATTCCCTCCCCGCAGGATATTTTCCAACTATCCCCAGAAACTACCCATTTTAAATCTCATTTAAGCTCTTGGAAGCAGAATTTATGTCTCTTACACTTCTACAAAAGGCTATGACCGCTGGAGCAGCCTCAAAACAGCAAATCCAGCACAATTGCTTTAGCAAAGGGAGCAGACACCCAGCGCCCAGGAAAGCACGAGGAGCTTACATACATGGTGGAAGAACGTTGTGCGAATATAATCCAAGTGCCCGAGCAGAGTGAAGAGACACCGGCGCAATTTGTAATTCCAGACCTGCACAAGACAGGAGCAGAACAACGGCTCTAAGCGGCTCCACCACCGAGAGCTTTTCCGTCCTTTTCCAAGAGATTCAAGATTTCAGTTCAACTTCAAGCCACTCACTTCCTTTTTCAAATGTGTTTCTAACACTACAGAGACTCAACTCGCTGCACTCACCTCTAATGTCTATGACACAGGAGCACTTAAATACGCCAAAACTAGTTCCCTTCCCCACCACACACTTTCTCATCTTTTAACCAGTTTCTTTCCACGTTCCCTTCCCTAGGCAATGCCTTTGAGAGAAAAAGAGCTAAAGGGATACACCTTTACCTTTATTTTATAATCATCACCTCCAGAAACAAAGAGAGGCTGCTGCTTGTGGAAATCAATACCTCGAACAGGTCCTGCAAACAGGAAGAGCAGGTTGGACACAGCAAGGCAGCTGGGGCAGCCCCTTGAGCTCATTAAAAAACGGCAGTTCACAGCCCTCCCCACGCCTGCTGCTACTGGCAAACTAAGAGCTCCAGCGTCATGCTGAAACGTTATATGACAGTCTGAGATCAAACTCCCAAACGTGCCTTTTTTTCATCAACACGCCTGCAACAAAGCATCACAAAACATCCAGAACTTCCAGATCTCTATTTACAGGGTCATTTTCACACTAGAAACAAAATTATTACCCCAATTTACGCATATGCAAGCAAAGCTGGAGCACAAGTGTTATGAGGAGCAGAGGAAGGACCTGGGGGTTCAGCTGGAGAACAGGAGCTGAGGGGAGACCTTCTGATCTCTGAACTGCCTGAAAGGAGCTTGGAGCCAGGGGGGTCGGGCTCTGCTCCCCAGAAACAAGCACCAGGAGCAGAGGAAACGGCCTCAAGTTGCGCCAGGGGAGGTTGAGGGTGGATCTGGGGAACAATTTCTTCCCCAAAGGGCTGTGGGGCATTGGAACAGGCTGCCCAGGGCACTGCTGGAGTCACCAGCCCTGGGGGGTTGGACAGACGGACATGAGGGTCTCAGGGGCATGGGGTACTACCGGGGGTGGGAGAACGGTTGGACTTGATGATCTTGAGGGGCTTTTCCAACCAAACTTATCTGTTGATTCTATGAAGCTCAGCAGCAGTGAGCTGGTCCCGCGAAAACACAGAGGAGTCCAAGGAGCCTCGGGCTCAGCCTCCCTTCCTCCTCTCACTCTGCCCCACAAGCAGGTCCCAACACCCAGCAGCCCCCCGGCTCACTGACCGTCGTGCTCATCGAACTTGTCGATGAGGGTGCACATGCGGTAGTCCCACAGCTGGATGACGCCATTGTGCAGGCTGGTGAGAATCCACGGCCGCTTGGGGTGAAAGCTGAGCCCTGCGAGGCACCGAGAGACCCGTCAGCGAGGCCTCCGCGCACCGGGGAGCCCGGAGAGCCGGCGCAGCCCGAGAGAGCTCCGGGCAGAGCCCCCGGGCCCACCACGGCCTCAGCCGTCCCGCCGTTACCCTTCACCCGGGCCGACTTGGTCTCGAACTTGGTCAGCATCGCCCGCCGCTGCCGCCGCCCCGGCCCGCCACGTCAGCGGCCCGGACGTGCCACCAGCCGACTTCCGCTGCCGCCACCTCCCCGAGCATCGAGTGTCAGTCCTCCCGCCTGCGCAGAGCGGCTTCCGGCGCTGCCCGGGCGCGGCCGAGGAAGCGGAAAGGCTGGGAAGATGGCGGCGGGGAGAGCCGGGGCCGGGCGGGGGATGGAGGCGGCGGCTGGGAGCTACTGCGCCCCGTTCCCGGCCTGGTGGGGGCTGGCGCTCGCCGTGCTTGCGGCGGGTGAGGCGGGCTGGGAGGAGGGCGGGACGGGGTAGGCCTGGGGCGGAGGTGGGGAGGGCCCCGCCTGGCCCCCTTGACATGGCGGCGCTGGGAGCCCTCGGTGTCCCCCTCCGAGCTGTGGAGGGGCTCGCCCTTCCCCACCCTGAGCCGGGGAGAGCCTTCTGAGGCGCGGGGAGCCCCTGGTTTGGCTCCCTCTGAGGCGGGGCTGCATCTTATCCTCAGGCTCCTGCCAGGGGAACTCGGTGGAGAGGAAGATCTACATCCCCTTGAACAAAACTGCGCCGTGCGTTCGCCTCCTGAATGCCACCCACCAGATTGGCTGCCAGTGTGAGTACAGCAGTGGGGCGCCAGAACTTCCTGCCGTGGCTGTGCCCTGCGCTGGAAGACGTGTCGGGGGGGGCAGTGGGACACGGGGAGAAGGTTCTTTCCCAGAGGTGCTGGACACTGAACGGGCTCCGGGGGGCCACAGCCCAACTGACAGTGTTCAAGAGACTGGACAGCGTCCCCAGACACACGGTGGGGTGTCCTGTGCAGGGACAGCAGTTGGACTCGATGATCCGTGTGGGTCCCTTCCAGCTCAGGACATTCTGTGCCTCTAGAGCCCTGCTCAGGCAGGATTCTGGGCCCAAGTTGGTGTAGAAGGGGCCTCGTGTGAGTCGGTGTTTTACGCACAGCTGGGCTTTGCTTTCCCTCGGCCGCTCCCCGCGGCAGAGCGTGGCGGTGCCACCGCGGGGCGGCACAGCTGCGCTGGGCTGGCAGGTGTCTGAGGGCACGAGGTGCTCTGACACCGCTGCCGCCCTTTGCTGCGAGCCCAGGGCTTGGGCAGGCGGCTGTGTGCCGCCCTGCTGCCCTGACACTGGCAGTGCCCATTAGTTACAACGGTTATTAATCGCAGCGATTGACAAGGTGCTTGACTTTATCAGGAGATTCTTCTGAAAGCACTTTGTCTGCTTTCATTCAGACAGGGCAAAATGCTGAGCAGTGGACCTGCTTTGTTTCTTGTCCCCCTTTGCTGCCATGCTCTGTTTGCCCTTTACCTCCCCCCGTGCTCTTCTGCGGCTCGTGCTGAGCTGTCTTTGAGCTCCGGGTTCCTGAATGTGCGATCTTTGCTCGTTGAAGAGCGGCAGCACTAACCTGGCTCTGTGGCTGTGATCGCTGACGCTGCTTCTGGCTCCTCCGAGTTCTTTTCGATTTCACGCTGCAGTTTCCTCCTGTTCTTTCTTATTCTGTTCAGTCACAGGAGGCCCGTAGTTATCTGAAGGTCCTTAAGTGCTCTGATGAGCTTAAACAAAAGATGCTTTCAAAGCACAGTGCTTACTTCTTAATGTACGCCCTTCAGCATCTTTTTCCTCTACTAAAAGCCACTGTTTTCTGTCCTGCTTCGGCTAAATGGTATCACTTCACCAAATTGCTTCCTCTAGCCCTTTAATCCTGTGAGTTGTTCTTCCATAAAGCCCTTAGGAACATATCGCTCTGCCCTTAAAGCCAGTGAGGGGCTGGAGTACAAGTGTGATGGAGACTGAGGGACCTGGGGGTTCAGCTGGAGAACAGGAGCTGAGGGGAGACCTTCTGATCTCTGAACTGCCTGAAAGGAGCTTGGAGCCAGGGGGGTCGGGCTCTGCTCCCCAGGAACAAGCGCCAGGAGCAGAGGAAACGGCCTCAAGTTGCGCCAGGGGAGGTTGAGGTTGGATCTTGGGAATCGTTTCTTCCCCAAAGGGCTGTGGGGCATTGGAACAGGCTGCCCAGGGCAGTGCTGGAGTCACCAGCCCTGGAGGGGTTGAAATACACAGAGGTAAGGTTCTCAGGTACATGTTTAGTGCTAGATTTAGGTTATGGTTGGACTCGATCACCTTGAGGGGCTTTTCCAACCAAAATGACACTGTTTCTATGAGGTGGCACTTATGGACATGGTTTGGTTGGACTTGATGTTCTTGAAGGTCTATTCCTACCTAAATGGCTCTATGATTCTATTCTGGGGCGGTTTGAGGATGTGAAGGGAGTAGAGCGCTGTGACACAAAGGGCGTGCTCCCTTTCTGCAGCCTCCATCAGCGGAGACACGGGAGTGATCCACGTGGTTGAAGAGGAGGAAGACCTGAAGTGGGTGCTTGCTGATGGTCCACACCCACCCTACATGATACTGCTGGATGGGAACCTCTTCAACAGGTCAGTCACCATCAGCTTTTACCTTCCCAGGGTGACGTGAGCCCCCAAGACCACTCTGGGTCCTTAATCTGGTGGTAAAAATGTCGTTTTTCAAATGACAGATGGCAGAATCAGACCTGACTGCACCAAACTATATTGAGGTTGAAACGTATGTTTTAGTGCCTGAATTTATTTCTTCTTAAATGGGCTCTTTTGCGGTTGGAAGGGCTCTGTTCTGTGTGAATTCTCTTGCTGTGTTCATCACCAGCAGATACTAAAGTTCATTAAATAACGTGATTAAGATTGGTCATGTCTCTTCCTGGGCAGAGCGGGAAAGAAGTGGTTGAAGTTTTCTCCTCGTTGCTGTGGGCGTAATCTTATGTAGAAGATAATGAAAAAGGGATAAGTTGGTTATTTTGATCAAAATTATCATCATGTGCTCAACTGTAAGAGGTTGTTAATGAATTCAAAATTCCACTCATGTTTTCTGTGTTCCAGGAGGGTGATGATGCAGCTGAAGGGAACGTCCCGCGTGTCAGGCCTAGCTGTGACCATGGCCAAGCCCAGCCCTCCCCAGGGCTTCTCTCCTGGTTTGAAGTGCCCCAGTGATGGGTTTGGTAAGTAAACGTTCGGTCTTGATCCTCATTGGGAGGAAGCAAAATGGTGCCTTGACATTGGGTGGCCAAAGATGGGTGAAGGGTAGCTGAAGCTGCAGCTCCACTTCAACGTCAAAACGCTGTTTAAGATAACAGGCTCGATATCTTCTTTCAAGTCCTTGGTCTGAGCTGGAATCTCGTCCGTTCTCAACAAGAGCTGGGAGGGACGTTTGTGAAAGACTGGTAGATAAGCTGACTAAAACAGCGTGAGGTCACGGAATTGTTGAGCCTGACCAAGGGTGGTTGTAACTTCCTTTTCTTTGACGCATGAAACATGTACTTTTTCCACACGTGATGGTAAAAGCATCTCGTGTTTGCGTAGATTGAGCAGCGAGTGTGTTAACCTCCCCTCTGGGCCAGTCACTGCTTTTCAACATTCCATCCCGCCTCCTTGATTTCCCCCTGTGGTTTCAGGGTTTCAGGTTTTCGTCTCACTGGTTTTTCATGCAGCAAATTTACTGTATTGCACTTGGAGGGGAGAAATCGCAACGCCTTCAGTAGTTTGCACAGAGCTTTCTGCTGTGTGTACACTCCTGCCACGAGTTTGAGGTGCTGGCTTGTGTCACGTGTCCCTGCCCTCGTGCTGTTTGCACAGTATCTAGGGGTGAAAACGATTGGCACATTATGGATGCTTTAGAGCTACTTGCAGCACGTGATGAGCTCACAAAATGCAGGTTTGTATGTTCCTCGGTTAGAAGTATAATGTTCCTTTGTGTGCGTCCTCCACTCTCTCAGCACGTCGTAACTGCCTGCCGAGCGCTCTCGCGGCGTCGCACCAGCGTCTTTCTCCTCGCCCTCTCTGCTGCTCTGCCCCGTGCAGCGACCGGCTCCATCCCCCCGACTGTTGTCAGCTGGCTCCTGAGCTCGTCTTGGTGCTCATGCTCCATTTTTTCAGCAGGCCCCACCTTTCCTGCTGTCTGTTCTTCTCTTCCAGGCTCTGATTCACCTGTTTCTTTCTGTTGCCAGGTGTCTATTCCAAAGATTACGGCCCTGAGTTTGCACACTGCAACAGGACTGTGTGGAACCCGGTGGGCAATGGGCTGTCATATGAGGATTTTGACTTCCCTATTTTCCTCCTTGAAGACGCCAATGAGACTCAAGTTATTAAGCAGGTACTGAGCTTCCTCAACAAGCAGAAGGGAAACTCCTGCCACTGTTCAGGAAAGGGGGTGGAAGTTTTGTTTTCTCTCAGCTTAGATATTGAAGTCTACAGTAAAACTGCCAAATTTTAGATGCCGTACACAATGTTTTTACAGGAACACTGTTTTGGCCTGATTTTTGTTTCCATACAGTGCTATCAAGATCACAATGTCCCTCGCGGTGGATCAGGCCCCGAGTACCCTCTCTGTGCCATGCAGCTTTTTTCCCACATGCACGCCGTCACCAGCACCGTCACCTGCATGAGGCGCAGCTCCCTCCAGAGCACCTTCAGCATTAATCCAGGTGAGCACTTTCCTTCTTTCCCTGACATGATGCCTGGCCGTAAAAATCCCAGTGCAGTACAGCTGTGCAAAAGAAAGAAAGTTGTAGAGTTTCCCCAAAGGCTTGCGTGTCAACTGAGCCTTGTCAAAGTACGTTTGTTTTCAGTTTGGAAAATAATGTATAAAAAAGATGGGACCTAATACCTGCTATGTAAATCATCAAGAATGGCTCTGAGCCATGGCTCTGTTAGGCAGTGTGTGCATGAAATTAAATCCTGAGGAAGGTTTTACCAGTGGCTTTCCTGGGGCCGGGACTTCGTCCCCACTGAGCACAAATCTCTTGTGGTGGAGCCACTGATGAGCTGCAGCTGAGCAGAAAGCACGCTTCTGACCTGTCACTGCTGTGGGCTCAACTCAGACCATGTTTTTTCTGCTTCCTAGAGGTTGTGTGTGATCCTCTGCTTGATTACAATGTCTGGAGCACCTTGCAACCTATCAATTCCTCTGGAAAAGTTGATCCTGAGAAGGAAGTTATTATTGTTGCTACGCGAGTAGGTACCTCTTAATCTTGCTTTTAGAACGTGGACTGGAAGGATTCTGCAAAGACAGAGACTTACTTATGGGAATATGCTCCTTGTATATTTTGATTTCTTCCTGTGTTTCAAACCTTCTTTTAGATCCGACTGGCTGTTGTGGTTCTGCAAGTATGAGCCTTTCAGCTGGTAGTTTTACGTATATTTATCTGTTGTTTCAATATAAAACATCTGCATTTTGTTTCTTGCTGTCTTACCTGAGACGTTTTTCAGCATCTTCTTCACTGATGGAACCAGACAAGTGGAAGTAGTTGGTGTGTCTGTTATGCTTTCCTAAGATATTCACATCCTCAAAATGTGCTACAGAGAAGCAGACTGTGCAGTTGGCCCATCTGTATTTTTCAGGAGAGGGAGACAGAATCACTTGGAGGTTTTGTTGTGTGTCAAGCGCTGAGTCAGCGTGAGGGCTGGGAAAGAAGTTTCCTTCCCCATCTAGCAGTCTGTTTTATGGGCACTTTACACCTTCCAAAGATGCCAGTTCAAAACTCCGTTTTGCTGCCGTCCCAGAGGCCAGCGCTGAACAGTGCTGCCAGCGTTAAAATTACGCATGCTCAAGAATCTCTGCTTGGGTCAGGGCTGGGGGTGGCAGGGGCAGGGCTCTGGGGCCTCGGGACTGCCGCAGCAACGCAACTGGTGTTTTCGGTTAGGGTAGGCGGGGCGCTTTGTTTGTTCCCGTATCAGTAGGATGAGTGGGATAGGAGGAAGGTGATGGATTTGCTTTCCCGGTACAGTGTTCCTCTCTCCGTGTGCACGTTTCTTACGCCTCCTGTCCATGCTTACAGATCGACAGCCATTCCTTCTTCTGGAACATTGCGCCCGGGGCAGAGAGCGCTGTCTCTTCCTTCGTCGCCCACTTGGCTGCTGCCGAAGCTCTTCGTAAAGTGTCAGATGTTCATTTGCTACAAAGGAATATCATGTTCACCTTCTTCCAAGGGGTAAGAGGAGCAGCGTCATGCCCCATTTGGCTTGTTCTAAGATAACAAATCAACCCTTGGCTCCCTGCAAATGAACGTTTTCCCTACTCTTTGTGCGGAGTCATTTGTTTGCATCCTCATACCATGATTTTCTCTGCTCCCCCAGCAAGAATGGGATCTTAAACGCACTGGGATAACAACAGCAGATGGAGCTTCCACTAGGGCAACTAATTTTCTGCCCCTCAATTCATTCTGGATGAATGACACAAACTTTGCGTTCCCTCCCCTCTCCTCCCAGTGTGCCTGGCTGTATGTTTGTTCTCTGTTTCAGTTCAGGATGAACTGCAGTGGCCAGGCTTTAAATTCTGAAATGAAGCCCAAAGAAGGCCAGATTAAAAATCTATGTGTTGACAGCAGCAAAATGTAGCTCGTTTTCTGAGAACCCAGCACTGGAGCCAGCAGCTGTGGAAATGCAGAACAAGCTTGTAGAGGAGGGACTGATGGCCAACAGCTGATGTTCCCCTCAAGGCATCTGCACTGATGGGTGGTTTTTTTGTGCAGCTTTGTGAAACTGGCTCCCATTCTGTGGCCCTGCGATTCCCTTCATTCGCTCTGCTCAGCACATCCATCCCTAGCCGGAATTCCCTTGGGGGAGGGAGACGTAGAGCACGGTGAAGCAAACATTCTCTGTTGTGCTCCCTGAATGGAGGAGGAATGATAAGACTTGGCTGTGAATTCGTTGTGGCGACGGCTGGTGGCTGGCCGGCCCCGCTGCTGTCCCTCACCGGAATTCTCTTCTTAGGGGCGCCCGCTCCTCCCCAGGCCATGCTCAGCTTCTTGTAGCTCCCTTGACATGCTCATTTCTGCCACCTTGCCTACCCCCCTCTTTTTCAAGGGAAACAAATACCCCTCTTTTCAGGAAAGCTTCATATTTTTATTTCCTGGAACGGAGAATTGTCCTTTTTCCCTGACTTGCTGTCCTCCTTCCCCAAAACCAAGGAGGACGACGCATGCCAGAGCAGAGGTTTGTGTGAACGTCTTTGCTGTTGTTCACTCGCGGTGCCTTGCCGGATATCAGTGCTCGCTTCAGTCTGACTTTGCCCTTGTGCCTTTCTTGGTCGTGGAGCTTAATAGCTGTCCCCTGTTTTTTTGCTGTTTGCCTTCATTTTTGTCCTTTGCTCTGCAGCACCTTTGTCTTTGGCGCCAGGGACAACGTAATATTTACTTTTGGTGCGTGCCAGGCTACACAAACCTTCAGAAATACTGGGTGCAGTAGTTGGCCCTCAAGCTTTTGGTTTTGCTCCACCTCAGCCTTTCAAATATTGCGTTTGTGCCAGACAGCAATCTTATGTGCTTCATGTGTGATGTTTTTTTCTGTCGCAGGAGACCTTTGATTACATTGGCAGCTCCCGAATGGTGTATGATATGGAAAATGACAAGTTTCCTCTCCGCTTGGACAACATTCATTCCTTTGTGGAGTTGAATCAGGTGTGGGTTAAGTTAGAGGACTTTTCACTCCCTGCTTCTCTGATAATGTGGCTGTGGTTTTCCCAGCCAGCCTTTCGCTGGTTTTGACTTTTCCCTGGGCTGAGCTTCCCTGCTCTGCAAGACTTGGTGATTTCCAGTCGGGTGTTTATGGTGGGGATTTTTGTCTTGCAGGTGGCTCTAAGGAATGGCTCAGTTTTGTGGATGCATACAGACCCTGTCTCTCAAATGAATGAATCTGTTAAAGTGCAGGTAATAGAAAGCGATATGTAGTCAGTCACCTGGCCAAAATACTGTGGGATCTTCAGCACACTGCAGATGATCAGGATGTTAACCTTTCCAGAGAAATTATAGATCCAAAAGAATAGTGGGACGGTGCCTTTTTCTCTTGTTTTTCAGGTTAGGAACTTGCTAGATATTCTGAGTAGCAGCAGTGTGGGAGCAAATGTGAGTTTGCAGGAGGTTGGATATTCGCAGCCTCTTCCCCCATCTTCCTTCCAGCGCTTCCTTCGGGCCCGGCACATCCCTGGGGTGGTCCTGACTGACCACCAGGCAGCTTTCCAGAACAGGTATGTCTCCGGGCCCTGCGCACGGCCTGGCCCCTGTTCTGACGGTGGCGGAGCCAGCAGAGGGCCCCTGAGCTCCTGCGGCGCCCGTGCCCGGGATGCGCAGGCTAACATACATGTAGAGCAGCAGTTGGGGGAGCAGAGGAGGAAGCATGTGCCATGTAATTGAACAAGCGCAACATAATTATTCTGACAAGCGAAAGAAATCCAGTTTTGTACAGAAAATGTTCCCCACAGCTGGCTGAAAGCCAGAGGTGAGCAAATGGCAACTGAGCGTGCCTGGGCCTCATCTGTTCTTCCAGAAGCTAGCTGCCTTTTTTTTTCTTTTTTTTCTTTTTTTTTTTTTGTTATAGCGTACTGTTTGTGATGGCAGAAGGCCCCAGGCGTTGGAAAGGGCACTTTCATTCACCTCGCATGACCCTACTACAATGTGTTCCTTGGGGATCCCCTGCTCCTCATCAACTTGGGAAGTGGCATGGGGCAGAGGACAGACATATGCCTCTCCTCTTGCCCCCAGACTCTTCCGATTGTCTCTTTCCCTTCAATGCTTCTCTGCTGTTTCTGAGAATCTCTGTAGCAATCAAAGGGAAGTAAATTCCCTTTCACCTCTAAATCTGTACTACTCTAAAGGGGTAAGAAGAGCTGGGGTGGAGGAAAACATGCCTGGCCGCTGTGTGACCTGACTTTAGACTGGGAGGATGAGTCCTTGGTTGGCTGGGAACGTCAGACTACGCCGTGGGCATTCCGCCCAGTTCCCCATTCGGTTGCATGTGCCGCAGATGCCTTGGTGTAAATCTTTTGTAGACTTGTAGTGGGAATTCCTCGCTGCCTTCAAGATGAGGCATTAATAAAATCCACTCACATGACTCGCATCCAAAGCTCTCGTCCCAGGAGACCTTCTGCATGGGTTGTCCTTGCCTCAGTTTCTCTGCCCATTTAATAGGTTGGGCTGTTGCCCACCTGAAAGCTAATCACAGCTTGGAAATTGCTTGGAGATCCTCAGATGGGAGAAGCTGTGGAAGGGCCAAGTTAATTATAAAGCCTCATTAACTGGTTTAAGGAGCGTGTGGCAGGGCAGCGCTTTGGCAGGGCTGTATCTCTGCTCCCAGGAGACTGCTCCCACTGTTTGCTTTAGGCAGACTCTGAATTGAATTCCATGCCCAGTGGTTTCTTTCTGCCCCTCCCCAACCTCTGTTTGCCTCCTTCTTTTCAGATACTACCAGAGCATGTACGACACTCCAGAGAACATCCAGATGCAATACCCCGAGGGGCTCAGCCCGGAGGAGACTTTGGAGTATGTCACAGACACAGCCAAGGTTCCTTCTTTGCATTTTTCTTAAGCTACTGCATCTGGTTGGATGGGGCTTTGTGTATGGGCAGGTGACAAGCAGGGTGATGGGGAGAGGGGCAAAGCTGTTTCCAAAAAGGGCAGGAGGAAGGCAGGAGTGCTTTGTACAGCGACAAAGGCAATAGGCGCTCAGATGCTAGCCCGATGGAAGTGTTTTGATGGATGGGTAGATTCTGGCTTGCTCTCCTTGCTTGTTTTGCTGAATCTGCCTATCTTGATTAACAGAGAGTGTTTTTCCTTTGCAGTCTCTGGCAGAAGTTGCCACAGTGGTCGCCCGTGCTCTCTACCAACTTGCAGGGGGAGCCAACAACACCTCTGCTATTCAGGCAGATCCAAAAACGGTACAAGCAGATGGAATTGAGTCCCTGGCATCTCTGATGAGCCCTCACGAACCCCCCTTCTGTCTCTGTTTATATGTGTTTACACAGCACGCTGTCCTGTCTGTCTCCGTGAGGGCTTTGCCTCTCCCCTTCTTTTCTCCACCACAGCTGAATCAAAAACCTTTCACCCTTCCCTGGCTCCTTGCTTCTCAGTCGCTGGACGGACATTAAATTTCATGAGCCCTCTACAAAACAGACCTGTATCCTCATTCCATAAAGCAAAAGAGGAAGCTGAGGTGAAATGGCAGTGTGTGCCACAGGGATCAGCTAAGGAGTCGGTGGAACTGAAATCAAACCAAATTTTCACACCTTGGTCCTGAATTATATTCAGTTGTGACATATGGTCTCTCTTTTGCTGTGCTCTTGGCCCCTGTCATGTGTCAGATGAATGATCTTAAGAGGTATAGCTGTTAAGATGCTATTTTCTCTCCTCTTTGTATGAACCAATTTCCGTCTCTTTCCAGGTCTCTCGAATGCTGTATGGGTTTCTGATTAAAATGAACAATTCCTGGTTTCAGTCCATCATTAAACCAGACTTAAAAGGAATTCTGGGTAAGGGCAACATAGGGAAGAAGAACACAGGGATGGGTTTGACCCCATGTGTTACCTGGCAGCTTTCTGAAGTGCCACACTATCGTTGTCTGGTTCTGGCCATCTCCCCGCCAATCCCATTTCTCCGACTGTTCCAGGTGACGTTCCCCAACACTACGTTGCCGTTTCCAGCCCTGTGAACACCACCTACCTTGTGCAGTACGTCCTAGCCAACCTCACAGGCACTGTTGTGAACCTCACCAAGGAAGAGTGTCTGAACCCTGAAAAAACACCCAACAGTGAGAAGGAAGTGAGTATCAGTCAGAGTGGGGTGACAGGCTCTCCAATATGCTGTTTTCTGCTTTTGAGGAAAGCTGGTTAAGAATTCCTCATAATAACACATGGGACAGCTGGGAAACTCCTCCTACAAGGAGGCATCTTAATGCCCAGGGGCTCCCCAGGTTAAGAAGGACAAGGAATTACTGGAGGGAGTCCAGCAGTGGGCTACGAAGACGATTAGGGGCCTAGAGCACCTTTCTTCTGAGGAGAGACGGAGAGAGCTGGCTCTGTTCAGCCTGGAGAAGAGAAGCCGGGAGGGGATTTCATCAGCGTTTATAAATATCTCCAGGGTGGGTGTCAAGAGGATGGGACCAGACGCTTTTCAGTGGTGCCCAACAATAGGATGAGAGGCAATAGGCAGAGACTGAAGTATAAGAGGTTCCATCTGAACATGAGGAGAAACTTCTTTACCTTGAGGGTGCCAGAGCCCTGGCCCAGGCTGCCCAGAGAGGTTGTGGAGTCTCCTTCTCAGGAGACATTAAAACCTGCGTGGACACATTTCTGTACCTGCTTTAGCAGGTAGGTTGGACTAGATGATCTCCAGAGGTCCCCTCCAACCCCAGCCATTCTGTGAAAAGGATCCCTTTACAGTGAGAACACTCTGTAAAGTCTCTGTTTCTCTCTGGGGACATGGGGAAGGTTCCAGAACAAGGAGGTAGTCTGGTTATTTGCTAGTGACCGTTTGCTGTCTCTCAGTCTCGTGTTTTCTTTGCAGATGTATGAATATTCCTGGGTGCAGGGTTCCCTGGACCCTAACTCAACATCACGAGTCCCCTACTGTGTTCGGTCAACCGTTCACCTAAGCAAAGCACTCTCTCCTGCCTTCGAGCTGAGACAGTGGGGATCTACAGAGTACTCCACATGGACAGAGAGTCGGTGGAAAGAGATCCGTGCCCGAATATTTCTGGTAGCCAGCAAGGAGCTAGAGGTGAGTTTGTACATGTCTGGAAGAGAAAACCAGAGAAAAAGACAAAAGTGAATGGGTGAAATCCATAGGGCTTTGAATAACGCCTCCTAACAGCCGAAGAAACAATTCAGAGTTTGTTACGGAATCTTGTACCATCATCCTGTGTGAGTGAGCTCCTCATTTAAGAACATCCTTGAGAAAGAGGTAACCAAGAATGCACAGCTGGTGATAACCCTGCCACCTCCAGCCATTTGTGGGTTGATAAACTGGTCACTGGGCCTGAGACAGTGCAGCATAATTGCTGAACTCTGTGAATAAAAGAAGTGACAGGAGTGACTCCTTCCCCAAGCACAGGAAGGCAAGGCAGTGAATCTGGCTGTTCAGGTGTTTCACGTGATGTGCAACCCAGGTCTTCCTGGAGTTCAAATCTGCCCTCAACGGCCCAGAAATAGCTTTTGCACAAACCTTCACCAACAAAAGCTGCTGTTGGTTCAGCCTCTCAGATTCTGAGCAGCCCTGAGCTGGGTGCCAGCAGAATAAGGTTTAAGCGTACCAGTACTTTGGGACTCTCTGCCTCTCTTGGTGTCCTCTGGTTGGCTGTTAATGATGTCACGCCTTGTCAGGGCAGACTCCAGAACTGCATCATCGTTTGCTAGCAATAAGTCACCTGAAAACTGTAGAAACCCAGGCAATTGTTGCATTTCTCAGGTGATTATTTGAAATATGAGCAATTTCTTTGTGTGGCACTGTGACTTGCCTGTGCCTGTTGGCCTGTTACAGCTCAGTAGACCTGGTGCCCTGGAGAGGCACGGTTTGAGCCCAGCCGTCCCTGAAGTGTTGACCCCATAGAAGACGTACCGTGAGAGTCGTAGCAGTGTGTTTCTGGCCACTGTATGGGGACTGCCCTGAGATATTCGGGGGAGACTGGGAAGGGGAGTCCTACCCCACAGGGAGAAGGGTTGTCAGAGAAGAATCTAATGGACGGGTTTGGCACTTAGGCTGCAGGAAGGGTGCTGAGCAGGAGGTGATCTCGGTTATGCAGAGGCTGTTGGCAGATGTTGATTCTGCCAGTAACTGTGGTGCTTGAAGGAGATGACAGTCCATGCAGGAGTAGCCAAAGGGTCACATTGAGTGTTCACTAAAAATCTTTGCAAACTGTTTCAACCACTCTGAAATGCGCCATGTCCTTATCTGTGATACTTTTTTACCTTTTCTCTTAAACATTTGTTTGTGTGCACTGTTGATAACTTCAATGAAAGCTGACCTGGTCCTGTCTGGTAGTTGCTTTTGTCTGAGACTGTAAGGTCCTCAGATTGTCTCTGTATTTTAATGCACATGGTGCTCAGTAACGAGCTGGTTTCTGTAGCTTCTGACAGAGACTGCCAATTCAATGCGAATTCTGTAAGGTGCTGCAGATTTGTGTGTGTAACAATGCTGAGTGTTTCTCATCCCTTCCTAGATAATCACTTTGGTTGTGGGCATTGCCATTCTGATCATCTCTCTCCTCGCCACATATTTTATCAACGCCAAAGCGGATGTGCTTTTTAGCATCCCACGGGACCCTGGGGCTGTGGCTTACTGAAGATGCTCTCGGGGCCTGAGAAGTCTTAGCCCTTGGATTCCAATTGTCAAATGTAAAACTACACTGGAATGCCCCTCTCTCTGGATAGGGATGCAAATGGTTCTCACCAGAGCTTCTGTGCTTGGGTTCTGGAGACTGAGCCCCAAAACATGAGAGACTTGCCCAGAAAACAGTGCCGGCCGAGCCCGAAAGAAACTGTGACTGAGAAGTTCCCAAAGCCTTTCTTTTTGATTTGTCCTTATTTTCGAGCAACTTGAGAGGATTGGTCCTGAATGCCACCGAGACAACAACGGGATGGATTTGTTCCCTAAAGGAAGGCAGGGTGGAAAGGGGAAAGGTGTTTTCTCTGGGGTGAATGGGACTAGCGGAATTACGTGGTGGTTGGCAGCACAGGTTGCCTGTTCACGTCAACAGTTGCTGTGAATCTGTGTTTACTACAATGCAGGGAGGGCAAGGTATGTTTAACAGATGATTAGATGTAAAATGTCCTTTTTTTTAAATGGTGCAATATTTTCTGGGTTTTGTATATATATAAATAGTTCCGTTTAATTAAAAAATCTCCACTTACAAATTAACCCGTTGCCTATTTTGTCTTAGTTGCTGCCAAAAGGACCAAAATCGCTGGGTGTTGCAATATATTTTGGTCTCGGGAGAAATGGAGCTTGTCTGATTTGTTTTTTGGCTCTCTGTGAACTTTGAATTCCTTCTACAACTGGACCAGAGAGACGTTGTGCTCCCGGGGATGACAGGGAGTTAACTCGCTGGTTTTCAGGCTGTAGCCTCTCCAAGGCAGGGTGGCTGATCGCTCCTGATTCTTGGTCGATACCTGGGCACGGATATAAGAAGTGTGTTTTATAGTGAGCCTGCTGACACATCTTGTTTCCTTTGATGCTGTTGCTTAGTGCCCAGCAAGACCAGGTTCTGTTGTGATTGACCGAACACTCAGATATTCCTGGTTTATTCTTGTGTATAAAAAAATCACTTATTCTTCAGCGATTGTAATTCAAAGGTGCAGTAGTGCTGTTGTTGGCTCAAAACTAGAGAGGATTAATCGCAGAAATCAGAGCTGACTAGCACAAAGGCAGACGTCGGCTTCCCTTCCCTGGAGGACGCTGTGGGCTTATGATGTTTAAGTCTTTTCTCAACTAGGCATACACTCTGGAGTTTTAAAGTAATTCAGACCTTGTACTTTGAGAGCCACGCTGAGGGAGACTTTTTCCACTTGATAAAGCATCCTGCTATCAGGAAACTGCTCCTGGTGCTTGCATTTCTTTGCTCCTGGTGCTGGATTTCTTTGCGTTTTTCCTAGCAATACTGAAGAAACTCGTATCTCAATTTAAATGGACATATCTTGTCTTTACAAGAAGGGTTTTTATAGCTTCTAACTCCTAATCTTTGGACTCATTCCAACTTCATCAGAACAAAATCGGTGCCCCAAAATTATCCAAGTAGACTGTTTCTGTGCATTAAAGTATTCAGGTGAGACGGAAGACTTCCAGAGAGCATGTGATTTGGCAGAGAATTTGGTAAAATATGTTTGTCCTTCCCTAAGGTAAGTTTATTATGGTTTTTTACATATCAAAATGCAAATGCTTAATTCACGGTGGAGCTGTGCTGTGTGGAGAGATGGTCAGCAAATTGAGTCAATATACACAGGGTTCTTGATAATTTTCAGGTTAAAAATGCGGCCTTCCCATACTGCTCTCTTTTCTGATTTTCAAATCTAGATTCTCTGCTTGGATTTGGGCTCTTTTTTTATTTTCCTGAAGGTTTCTGGTTGGAATTTTTTTTCCCATACGAACAGAAAACCACCCTTTTACTGCTCCCAGCCCCATTTTCCACTCCCAGCTTTTTGTTCAGAGCCGCTCTCTGGGCAGGCGAGCAAACAGCTGCCTCCGTTGTCGGTGCCGCCGCGGCTCCTCGGAGGGCCAACAGGTCTCCCTGCGGACGCTGCGATGAGCGACCCTCCTAGCGGGGCCTGAAAAAAGGAGGGGAGAAGCGAGGGCTGGCAGGTGCTTCAGCAGAGACACGTTTTCCCTCCTGCTGCCAACGCCGGAGAAGACTGCAAGTTTTCGCTTCACTGTCAGTCTAAAATTTCGCCTGAGCTGGGGGTTTGTGTGCCTCTCAAACTCTCTTGGTGCCAGCAGTGTTGCTGCACAGGGCGGGTAAAAGGAAAGGCAGGGGCTGTCGGTGTTTCCAGCCCTCCTCGTCATGTTTTGCCATGGTTGGTAAATTTGTTTTGTTCAGCTGGCTTTTGATGACGAGGCTTGTGCCGTGCAGATCGGAGCCTTCCCTCCTCTGGGGAATCGGGCCTGAGTGTTGGATGAAAGGGGGTGGGGAAGAAATAGTCAGGATTGTGGGACTTGTCCGGGAAATAAATGAGCTACGAGAGCAAGTCCAAGTCCCCAGGTTTCTCTTCCCCAGACTGGCTGTGGCCGCTTCCCTGCCCCTCGCAGCGTCCTCACTGGTGACACGGCCCTGCTGCTGCCCTGTCTCACAGGGCGAGGGGATGCTCTGAGACCTTGATGGTGAACTGGACCTGAAATACAAAGGTGTTTTGTTAAAGTAAAGCTAGTGTTGGTGAAAGAAACTGCTGTGTGTGTTGTGGAGAATGAAATCGTGATTTATACAGAAACAAGATGATGCAGAAAGTCTTATGTTCACCTGCATCCCTTGTCAGATTGTAAATGGGAGGAACTGGGATCTCTGACCTATCCAGTCACCTAGTGTCACTGCTGATCTTCAAACAAAGAGCTGACAGTGGATTTGGGAGTGCTCGTTCCCCTCCGCTGGGACTAGGAAAGCCTTTGCAGCTATTGTGTACAGCTACTAAATCGCTGCCCCTGCGGGAGCTGCTGTCTGCTGCTTTAAGCCCAGAGTTAGCGTCTTAGCCCTGGAAAGGCTCCCTCTTAAGCCATCCTTTCCGTGCCTTCAGTCTGAGTACAGTTATCTGCAGTACGTACGTCCCCAGTTTCAAAACAAAACAGGCTTGGCTTCTTGTTTATCTTCCTTCGTAACATGCAGTAGCTGCCTTTGGTTTGGGGCTGAGTTTTCTCTCGTTTTCCTCCTGCCCGTTGTGGTGTAACAGCAGCTGTCCTCAGCTGTGCGAGCCCTGAAGTTGATAACTCCCCTGATACGCTTCTCTCCATCACTCCTGAGATTATGTACATTAATTAGAGCATCCCTAATGCTAATAAGCAATAGTAAGTGCCTTCTCAGTACGTGAATGTGGAAAGTAGAGTGCTGGTATATACATAGATTCATTTTTATCTTTACAGCAGAAACAAAATTACTGAGGTGCAGCTACATGTATTTTGATGTGTGCTGGACTTCTTTGGGATGAATGACATAATTCCCCTGTTCAAAGCCCACTTGCTTTGATAATTAGAAAAGTTTGCATGGAAAATTATGCAAAAGGTAGGGAAAGCAGACAACTTTTCTGCTCCGTGTCTGGTTGTCTTTGAAGCAGCGACCCACAGCAGAGTAACCCTGGCTGCCTCTTGGCCAAGGGAAGGGATGCAGCAAGGGCCACTCGTGTCTGTCATAGCTGGTCTAGGGGGACACAGTCCAGCTGGGAACCAATTAACGGGAACGCTCTAGAGGTACTGAGCTCTTTTCTGGCTTCGACAGATTTCTCCTGACAAACCTTGCTGCAGTGTTTTAAGATACTCTCCCAGGTGACAAAGGTTACCCTCCCTCTAGCAGAGCCAGCAGAGGAGGCAAAAGCTCACGCTGTTTCAGTTCAACATCACAGTCAAGTTTAGGTACTGGGAAAATATTCTCTTCTCTTAGTCTTTGCCTTGTTGCTCCAAATCATGAGTACTCCTTCCAGAACTACTACATTTTGAGGTTGTTTTACATTATTCCTGGTCTAACTAGTTCTTCCTGATGCTTATAGGTGCTGGACGGCTTTGAGTTCTGTCCAAGCACTTAACATCCTTGGCGTCTTTCAGGCATTGAGACCAGCAGGTCAGTTATTCTGCTGGCTGAAAGGGACTGAGGGTCTGCAAGCTCTTTTCTCTGCTCCGTGTTTGACCAAAGAAACGGAAGAAAAGCGAAAGCAGCTGAGTACCCACAGGCAAACACACCTTCAAGAGGTGGAGCCTGGAAGAAGCAAGTTCTGCAGCCCTCTGCCAGGGCAAAAAAGAGGTGATGCAACTTCTGGCAAGTCTTGCTGAACTGCTCCTCCAAGTAAACAGCCCGCTGATGCCAGCGAGGGCTGGGGCACTCACTCCCAGGGGCACCTGCCTGGCTGCGCCTTGCACTGGGTTTGGTGGTGAAGGCTGCAGCTCTGCACCTGTTCCCATCTCCTCCCTGTGTCCAGTTCCAGTGAGACTGGCGCTGGCAGGGCAGCCCTGGAGAAGATCAAGAGGACACTGGAAATTCCTTTCCTGTCAAACTTGGGAGAGAAGTAATTCACTACCTGCTGACGGCTCTTTTGTCTACAAGGTGCTGAGCCAGGAATAGAAAGAAACCCAGCGATCTCTCTGCCTCACTTTTCTCCTGACTGTCCTTGACTGTCCTCCAAAATTACCTTCATCCCTATACCTTGCATTCTACAGTTCAATGAGAAGTCTCATCCTTACCGATATCCCCACAGCCTCTCCTTGGGACTCCAACCCATGCCTTGGGTACTGAGAGAGCACCTAGATTACCCCAGACCACCTCCAGCTCCACCGAAGCGCAGACTCGTTTTTTTGGGCAGCCCCCGACTCATCTTGCCGAGGAGGGCAGCTGGCACATGCTTTCTCCGTCGCAGAACCCCCAGGCATCTTGCTGAGACACCCCCCCCCGCCCCCTTCATGCACACACATAATTTGCAAGCATCAATTTCCTCTCCTGTCTCCCCATGCAACTCTAACAGGGATTTCTGCACAAAAAGAAGATGCCACTGAGTCTCTTGACCTGTGAACTCAGCTGCCTCCCAGGAGGCAGAGGGCTGGGGCTGAGCCCAGAGAGGAGGGTTTGCAGCTGCCCTCGTGCCCTGAGGGGGAGACATATGGGGGTGACAGTCAATGAGACCAGGAGAAAGGAGAGGAAATGTATGTTTTCTTAGCGCTCAGCCTCTCAGCTCCTGGGAACTTTATGGCTCTGGAATATTAAGAGGCAGGGAAGTTAATTAATACCCAGAACAAAGCCAGGTCTGTTTGGCTTCTGGGAGAAGGAAACGGTGGAGACAGGAAGAAAAAATTGGTGTAGTCTCAAATAATTTTTATATGTTTTATCAGAAGCTAAAATAGAGATGAAGCTGACTGGGAGGCAGAGGGCTTGAGTTTTGGAGACCAAAGAGGCTTTCTGACTAAGGGCAGTAGAGTTTGTTGGGTGAGCTATAGGAGCAGCTCCCAGTGCATTATTCAAGCTGAGGGCTGAGCTTGGGGCATCGCAGAGCAGGGTTCATAGTACTGTGCTCTCTGCCACTTCTCTGAGAAGTCGCTGTTTTTCTGACTTGAGTTAACACTACTTGAGTTAACACTTCTGCTCCTCCTTCCCCTCCAGTCTGCCCAGCTTCTGGTGCCTCTCCTGTTCCCGGTGCTGGAGCCCAGCGTCTGTGCTTTGGGCAGCAGTGGCTGCAGCTGGCCGCGGTTGAGCTGTCCCACACATGGCCTTGCTGGGACCATCATTTGCAGGGACAGAATTTAGCTTTAACTGCCAAATAAATATGTGGAAAAAACCCACTTGCCTCATGAAGAAGAGCTACTCCTTCTACATGCCTTCAAACTGCTCTAGATCTCTCTGTGCTGAATACTTTAAAGAGCTCAAAGCTTTGTGTGCCCTGTGCCTCAAGTCTCTGAAGCGGGTCAGAGCCCATCATTTCCCTGCGTAGACTGGCAGAGCTTTGGTCTATGGACCACTGAAGAGAGTACAGACATAACAGAGCCTTTGCATGATGCTGCTGTCTAAAGAATACATCGAGTGCTGTGTCCTAGTCCAGTGCTCTGTCATAGAATCAGAGAATCATTTTGGTTGGAAGAGCCCCACCCCTGGCATTAACCCCTGTTCCTGAGAACCTCATCTTTGCGTCTGTTCGAGCCCTCCAGGGCTGGTGACTCCAGCACTGCCCTGGGCAGCCTGTTCTAATGCCCCACAGCCCTTTCCAGGAATAAATTGTTCCCAAGATCCAACCTCAACCTCCCCTGGCGCAACTTGAGGCCGTTTCCTCTGCTCCTGGCGCTTGTTCCTGGGGAGCAGAGCCCGACCCCCCCTGGCTCCAAGCTCCTTTCAGGCAGTTCAGAGATCAGAAGGTCTCCCCTCAGCTCCTGTTCTCCAGCTGAACCCCCCAGGTCCCTCAGCCGCTCCATCACACTTGTGCTCCAGCCCCTCACCAGTCTGTTTCCTTTTCTGAGCTCTCTCTGTCCAGTAGCCTATGGTCAGTCCCTAGTAGTCCTGCTGCCGTGATTGTTGACAGCTGTGTTCTGTGCCATACCCGTGAGCAGCTACAAGGTCCAGATGAAGGAATGAAGGATATAACTATCACAGCAAGAAAGGGTCATTGGCTGGCACCCAGCAGGCATCTGAGTCCAACGTGTTTAAAATCAGGGTCTGACTGTTACAAATAGGAGCACAGGAACTGCCAGACTGGATCACGCCCAGGGTCCATCTCTGTGGCTGCCCTTGTCCCTGACAGGGACCAGGTGCTGCTGGGAAAGGCACAGGAGACCCTCGAGTGACCCCAAATCCACTACACCCTGATACCTGGGCACCTGCTTCCCCCGGTGGGTACCGCTGCAGCCCTCTGCCGCGGCTCTGCTCTGCCTTGTCCCCTCTGTGTGCACTGAGAACACCCAGGCAGGTACCACCACCATGCCCGCGCATCCAGCCATCCGTCTGCCCATCATCCGGCCAGCCGTGTGCGTTCCTGGAGAGAAATAACCAGGGCTGGAGAAAAATGGAAGGTACTTCGGGAAGATTCAAGATTGCTGTTTCCCCGCCTGCCTTGTGCAGCTCCGTGCTCCTGGGGCTCCATCCTTTTATCTCCGTGCTTTGTCCAGCCTCTTTCACCTGCATGTCCAGCCTGACGGTGATGCAATCACTCAGAGAAGGTAGAGGGTGGGGCGGGGGTGGAGGATGCTGCCTAGGACATACAGCTCTGTGCTACCCAGGTGATCTTTCCCTAGTTCCAGCATGGCCTTAACAGTGAGGTTTCTGGGGCTAATCAAGATCGACATACAAACAAAACAGCATCTCTACATCTCGCAGCCAGCAGAAAGGGAGAAGCAGATGGGCTAGAGGAGGCAGGGAGCTGCTGCTAAATGGATTGATGGAGAGGCCTTTAAGAGAGATGGATTGGAGAGGGAGCCGCTGGAGGAAAGGGCTGGGGCAGCCACACTGCAAATGGGGCAGGGGCCCAGGGAGATGATGGGAAGGGAGAAAGGCCTGCAGATAACAGATGGATGGACACAAAGACTGGAAGGGAAGAGAGGGACAGATGGACAGGCAATAGAGAGAGTCAGGAGAAGAGAGGGATCTGAACGTAATTAGATTGGATCCGATTATGACAGACTCGATTAGAGCAATATTATGATCAGGAACTTCTGTCGCTATTTGGCTTTTAGGGGAGAACAAAGCCAGAGAGCACGTGTGGAAGGGGGACAAGCAAAGGCGAAGGGAACCGGGAAGGATGAAAGGAAAGGGGCTCCTTGTGAAAGCTGTCAGTGGTGGTAGTGACAGATTGTCTAGTTACCGAGCACCGGGGCCGTCTGTCACCGACCGCTCACAAAACCTGCGTTCAATAAAAGCCAGGGAGACAAAGGCGAGAAGAGGAGAGGGGCTATCAGAGCTGAGAGCTTCTGTCACAAGCCAGGCAAGCGTGCCCAGGGCTTGGGGAGAGCTGTGCCATTCAGGGACCTTCTGTTGTTACCTGAGCACATGCACAGTAAACACAGCTGAGCGTGCAAGCACTTGCTGAGGGGTGCTGGGCCTTGCTCAGCCACCTACCTGCATGCACACGTACCCTGCGGCCCAAGTTTGCGCGTGCACACACACTTGTGCGCACGCAGCTTGCACAGACAGCCTGCACGCACACACAGATTGGTGTGCTCTAATGTAGTGGCCCAAAAAGGCCTTGAGCCCTGGCTCTGCAGGGCATCATCATCCCAAGTGATGATTAACAGCCTGCCTGGGTGTTTCTCCAGTGTCAGTCCAAATAGCTCTGCTTCCCACTCGCTGTCTGAAGAGTCTGGTAGCTGGAGCTCACCCAGCTGAGCATCATGATGTGGTCAGAGAGGCCTCACACTGTCTGTGCGGAGCATCTGAACCTTCGCAGCCAGCTCGGGCTGCAGCCATTGGTTGCAAAAGCATGCTGCAAACCAGACAGGATGGAGCTGGCAGCTGCCCCCTTCACAAACTGCACTTGTGCACATCTGGACAAAGTGTAATGGCACCAAATGTGACCCCGTGGATGGTATGGGTTCTGCGATTGCTTGACTGCAGAGAACAGCCCAAACAGGCAGGTCTGCTGGAGAAGACTGCCATGAATGAGCAGCCAGGTGGTCACAGAAATGTGGGGGAGCCCAGTGCCTTTTGTTTTGCAGAGGGTCCTTGCTGGAGAGATGGGGCACAGTCCCACCGGTTGCATGAAGGTACCATTTTGTCGGGGGCAGGAGCAGTAACACCCCCTGGGGTCTTGATCTTCCTGGCATCATGGTAGGGTAGGGATCTTCCAGATCTCCTACCCATCATTATGGCATCCAGCCCCTCACTGTAAAAAAGTTGCGAGTTCTTAGGAACATGGTTTAGTGCCAGAGTTAGGTTAGGTTGTCGTTGGACTCAATGATCCTGAGGGTCTCTTCCAACTGAAGTGATTCCATTATTCTGGTTGGGGCTGCTCCAGCAGCACAAGGGTTAAAGCTGCCTGTTTTCCTTGACAAGCCCAGGCCAGTGTGGTCCCCAGTGTCTTTGTACAATATGTCACTTCATCCCCTGCCAAATGCTGCCTCTTCTAGTCCCTTTCCATACCTCACTGTGCACTCCCTGCGTGCACAGGGGTAGCGCAGCTCAGGTCCCCCTGGCCCTGGCCCACAGCTCCTCTCTTTGCAGCTGATCCCAAAACCTTGTGCATTAAGGTGGGCAAGTCCTGGAGGGCTTTGTCCCCTCAGATGGAAATGCTACAATGGACTCACTCGGCGTCAAATTGAAGGTATCAAGAGATTTTAAAAAGTTGGCCGTGCTCCCATCAGTGTTCTCCAGCCTCTTTCTTCTTCAATGATGCTGTGTTGAAAGGGAGGTTCAGGAATTCGGGGGAAATGAGGATTTTCTGCAGGCTCTGGGTTATGGGCTCCTGCCATTAAGAAACCTGCCTGGTTTTGGCAGGGAATGCCAGTTTCTCTCAGCTAGCAAGTTGGGTAATTCAGAAGTGAAGAACAAAACTAGAGGGTCTCTTGTTTTCCCTCCCCCAAATCCCGTCAGTTTTTGGACAGCCATAGGATATTGGAAGCTCACAAGTTCTTGCTGAGGAGGTAGAGAATGACGTAGCAGCCGAACTCCCAGGGACCAGGGCAGCTCCCCGGGCTAAAGGCTGTGAGCGGGGACCGGGGAGGATTGCAGCCATGGCGGAGAGTGCACAAGAAAGATCTTGAGTTTCTCGCTTTGCCATCACCCTCCCACGAGACCCGTGGCTGTGGCTTCGTCTTGCTCTGCTCCCTGGCGCAGCCCCCCCGCCGGTGTTCGTCTTACCTGCCGTGAGCCGGGCGGTTCTGTGAGACTTTGCACTCAGCATCAGGGAAGCGTCCTGACCCTAGACATTTCTCAGGTACAAAGAGCCACCGTTTTCCAAGCTGAGGGACATCCCCAGGTGAAATCCTCCGTCCCGGCAGCGCAGAATTTGGATGCTGACAGATAAAGGGGCTTTTGCAATCTCAGCTCTTACCTGCGGGAGGAGGAAGGCTGAAAGTCTTCATCATTCCAGGGCAGCGTTAAGGTGACCATATTGTGGGAAAGGGGAGTGGGTGCTGTGTTTGTGTCACTGGAGAGGGCTGTCCCTGGTTAGTGACCGACGCCTGGGGGACAAGCCAGGCAGTCGGTGTTCTCACAGAACACTGCGCGTCGTTCCCTGGGAGAGCCGCGAGGATCCAGGGTAGGATTTTGAAGCTGCTAAATCCTCAACTTGGGAGAAGAACTGGAGCAGGAGCCTGCTGAAGGGAACTGAAACGCCTGCTTGCCCAGGTGCTCACGCTGCGATGGCCATGAGGCCAGCACAGACCGGGTCTGGCATTCCCCTGGAGAAGCTCCGGCAGCCGGCTCCACTCCATCCCTCCCCTCCTCCCCGGGCCCAGCCCGGCAGGATGCCCGGAGCAGCCCAGCATCAGCTGCAGAGAGAGGTGGGGCCCTGCTGGCGTCCTGGCAGGGAGAGAGGAGCTGGCCCGGGGGTGAGCAGGCGAGACAGAGGAGGGACAGGCAGCAGGAGCAAGAAAAAACCACAAACAGCCCATTGGGCTCTTGGGAAAGATGGGGGGCCCAGGCAGAGGAAGGCAGCGCGGGAGGAGGGGGACGTGTGTGCAGGGGGATACGGGGTGTGCAACGGTGAAGGGTACACACGCCCATGTGAATTTGTACGTGCTGCTCGCGTGTCCACACGTGAGCCATGATGTGTGCCTGTGCGAAGTGTCCGTGAGGTGCATGTGCGATGGATGTGCAGAACGCGTTGCATCCAGTGCCCTACCTGGGCGTGCTGTGCATCGTGTGCACTGGTCTCAGGGTGGACGTGGCTATTGCCACGAGCTCATTAGGCGAATATTGTTTTCTAATCGGTGCCATAGCAATGGCGAGGTGGGCTCCTCGCTGCCACCTGGTCCCTCTGCCTCCTCCACCGCTCGCCCTGCAAACTCCAAGACCATCTGCCGATCCATGCCATGGGCTGGAGTCCACCCAAGTGCAGATGCCCATCACCTGGGCTTTGCCTGCAGTGCAGGGGAGGGGGAACCAGCCTCCAGGGCTGGGAGGAAGCACGGGAGGGCCATAACCTCCAGCACTCAGAGGAGGGAGGGAGAGGATGAAGGTAGGAGACTCCAGCAAGGAAACTACAGAGAGGTCTAAGAGGACACACAGATACATATGAGCGGGATGGGGATGCAGGAATTTACTGATAATGAGGACAAACTGGAGCAGATTTTTGCAAGACAGAGTTTAACAGGAAAATTTGAAATAGGAGAAGGGTGAGAGGCAGAGACAAAGTCTAACCCACAAAAGAGATCATTGTTTTGTGGTTAAATAGAGGATCAGCATTTCAAAGTAATACCTGTGTATTCTAGGTACCGCTTGCTTTCACTTACTTTCTCTCCTCACCAAACTTTACTACAGGTGAATTTTACAGCAGCTGCTAGGCAGGACCTGTAGGATAGTTGCTGCTGCTGGTGGAATCTGTCTGTGGTCTGGGCACCCACCAGTGCTCACCCACCCTACACAAGCACCTGCAGACCCGTGCAGCATGCAGCTGTGTGTCCACGGACACGCACGCATGCTGTCGCAGCACAGACACGCAGCCTGGCTCCCACAGGTGCCCGTGCCACGGCAGCAGGGGCTGCACACCAGTGGGAGCCACCAGGAAGGCTGTGTCATCGGTCCCACATCTTCTGCAGACCCTGCTCCTCATCCCACCCCAGCACAGAGACTTGCCTGCCTGCCTGTCTCTCCTCCTCCCCTTTCCACGCTTGCTCCCATCTCTCTATTTCTCCTTTATGAAATATGCATGGAGAACAGATGTCGCCTTCTCCCGGAGCACCCCCACCCTCCTCCCTCCCTCTCTCCCAGCCCACCACCTCCATCCACCCTCCAGGACCACATCCAACCTCCACCTCCCTCCTCTCCCGGGGGCTCCAACCTCCCGCACAGCCAATGGCATCCCCTCGCTTTACTTTAATATTTATGAGGGGGGGAGCACTGGAGCGGCCAATGAGGCAGCCGGGGTCGGACCCGTCGTGCAAGGCTGGGGTGTATATATAGCACATGGGGCACATGCCTCTTTTGGGTGTCCATCTCAGTGCGTGGCGGCCCACTCCCACTCCTGCTCAAGGAGTAGCATGACCGGGCTCCAAGGCCACCAGGGCTCCCCCTGACTCCCCAGGTCCATCCTGTGGAGCAGGACACCGTGCACACCCAGAGAAACTTTTTGCCTCCTCAATGGACAGATGAGCCAAGCAATTCCTCCCTCCCTGGATTACCTGAGCTTCATCCTGCTGGAAGAAAAAAGCTGGAGCCTGGGAATGGTCATCAGCTTGGGGGTAAGGTGGCTGTCCTGGGGCTGGGTGGACAGTGCTCCTGGATGATTCTATGAGGTTTGATGCTCAAAAATGGAAGCATGGCAGGTGGGGAGAGGGAGAGCGAGATAAGCAGCATGGTCTGTGTGGGATGGAAGCCCTCTGCCCAAATCTTGCAGGCTCTCTCGGGAAGGGGCTTGACCCTTCTGCTTGTACTCGGTGCGAGGTTGAACACACAAACCTGCCTGCGTGTCCTTTGCTTTGGGCTTGGCAGTGGCACAGGGGATTTCTGATCAGGAAAAAGAAAAGGAACCTCCATTCAGATGGCCTTAAATTGGGCACTCGTCACAGTTTGCATGGCCAGGGAGTCCTCAAAAATTGTCACACTGCCGGTCTGGAGTGCAAGGCAAAGGGCAGGCAAGGAGATGGGAAGCACTGCTTCCCCTCGGGGGTTTAAGCATTACTGAGGTTTTGCTGAAGGCAGGACTGGAGCAAGTGTAGGTTTAAAGGAGTTTCTTGCAGTAGATTAATTTAGTAAGATGACAGTTTACAGTTCATCTGAAGGAGAATGAAAGCACCTCAGAGCACAAGTCACCCAGGTGAAGGAAAAGCTCTTTGAGGACTGGACTCACCGAGCAAAGGAAGAGTGAGAGAAGGAGTTTATTTGGGTCCAGTACTGAAACTTGTCTTCATGCAAATGGTCCAGTGTCTCCTGCCGACATCCTTCTGTGACTGAGAACAGAGACCCCTGTGCAGGGCTCCTGCCTCCCGTGTCTGATACACCTTGAATTCACTCGCAGGGATGCTGAAACAGCAACAGCAACGTGTCCCACAGCCCATGTCTGACTGGTGAGTGCTTCCTGGGCTGTTCCTGGGCCAGGTCACTATCCCCATCTGCCCAAGGAGAAGGAGCTTCTGCAGCCTCTTCTCCACCAGGATGAGAGCGACACACTCGTGCCTCAGTGCTGGTGTCCTAGGAGGTTGTTTGTCTCCTTCCCTGCCCTATGCTGAAGTGATGAGGCCAGGAGGCAGCAGAGCTGCTCAGCAGTTTCTTGCTGGGGTGGCTCACCTGCACGTGGACGGCACCTACAGTGCGGCCCTGGGTGGATGAGACAGAGCCTGCATTTGCAGAGCAAGAGTAGATCAGGCCTGTGGTTTTCAGAGCAGCAGCACCGGGATAAGAGGGAGACATAAGAGTGGTGAAGAGAGTGCAAGAGATCAAATACAGTTCCCCATCCCCAAGAAGCAGGGGGAGAGTGCTTAAAGAGAAGCTGCACATGTGAGCGTGATCCTGGGATGTCCACGCACCAACTCCCTGCCACAACCCTGGGGCTGAAAGCGCAGAGCTGCCGTGGCATGTGTCTGGCCCCAGGGCTGACCTTCCCTCCTTCTCCTGGCCCTGCTGCCGAAGTGATGCTCCAGGAAAGGATACTGGGAGCGGGGCGGCACTGCCAGCACACAGGGAAACGTGGCCGTGACCGCAAGCCTTGATCTGGCCACCAAGGGCTGCCCCAGCTTGCTGGCCAGCTCCAGGTTTGCTTTGGGTAGTGTTCACGAGGGCAGGGCAGGAATGATCCCTTCACCACCGAGCGCCAGAAAGGAGGTCCTGGGTCTGTGGGAAGGAGACAAGAGCAGAGAGAGAAAAGAAATTAAAGCAGGGGGACAATGGAGAAGGTGAAAAAGGTGCAGGAGTCACCGCTGTGGCGGGTGGCTACAGCAGACGTGGCTGATTCAATAACTTTGTCGCGGTTCTTGGTTCCTGGCTGGTTTGTCTCTGAAGCTGATTGCAGGGAGAGCAAGTGAAACACAAAACCAAACTCAGTCCTGCCCCAAGGGCACTGCAGTTCATTGCAAGCTCAAAGCCTTGAGAGGGCATCTCTGCGGATCCCAAAAGCCACATTTCCATCAGCCCTTCTGTCACCTCTGGGCTAAGGGCTGCACAAGTTTGGGATATGGATGGTTTACCAGTAGTCTCACACACAGCTGAAAGGTTTTGTGTTAGAGCACAGATGTCCAGGTTATTTTTTTAGTGAAATCTGAATATCACAGTGCAAGAATGAGTGTGTATGTGTGTGTGTGTGCACACAGAGATGCCCAACTTTGGGTAGATTTATGAGCGTGGCTGTAAATTACTGTGCATAAATGGATGTCGGATTCTTGCAGAGGAGACTTTGACTGGGAACACTTACATAAATGTGCTGGGAAACATGTCTGTGTGTATATGTGTACACATGTGTGTAAGCACACAGAGAAACAGCCACGTATGTTGTGGTGGGGTACTCAGAGGGGCTGTGCAGACATTTCTATATATGATCTAGTTGAAGATGTCCTTCCTCATTGCAGAGAGGCTGGACTCAGTGAGCTTTGAAGGTCCCTTCCAAACCAAACTGTTCTGTGATTCTATGATTCTGTGATTCTATACACGCTTATGAGGTTCCTTGTGTTCCTTGGGCAGTGCTTCTGCAAACGCACATCAGGGCTCTGCTCCCCACTGGTATTTTAAAGCAGGCTGTGGACTATTTCTCCCCAGTCACTGCCTGTCCGTATTTGTTGAGTTTCCATTTCTCAGTTGTATGGCTCATTACAAGCTTGTCAGGCCTGGGAGAGGTAATATGTTGTACATCTCTGCCTGGCCGCCTTCCCAGGCTGCCGTTGCTTCCAGCAGCAGCATTTCCCCATATGAAGTTTGTTCCCTTTCCTCTGCTCCACCCCAGCCCTTCCCCTGCTTGGTGGGGGGAAAAGATGCACCTGTGGCACATCTGCCTTTCCCAGACCTGCCCCCGGTATGCCGGAGGCAACTGTGCCAGCCTGGGAGCCCCCGTGGGCCTGGCCTCCCCGCCGCGTGCCAGAGCTGTGCTGGGAAGGCGGCAGGGGGAGAAGAAGGGAGAGCAGAGGCAGATTTCCCAGCTGGCAGCACAGCGTCCCGGAGGGAGCAGGGAGCCAGCATCTATTTGGTCACATCAAGCAAAGCAGCTGTGTTGGGTTCCATATGTCGGGGGTGCCAGGATCCATGACATACGGGCTCATTTACTATACAATAAGCTCCCCCCTTCCTCTCGCCTCCGCAGTCTGTTTTTCCCCTTCGCTCATCCACCACCTGTCATCTCTCTGGAGAGCCAGGAGAAATGGCTTCCACCTTCTTCCAGAGCCATCCCACCAGCTCCATCGCCCTCAACTGGGGGCCCGGAGCCCTGTCCCAGCCCAGCGGGCTGTCCGCTGCTCTGACGGGGGCCGATACCACAGGGCAGGTGGAGCAAAGAGCCCTCATGCTCTCTAGCTCCGACTCTTGTGTCTGCCAAGAGCAAGGCAATACTGAGAGCCCCTTGCTTCTGTTTTCTAGAGCTCACGGGAGGAGTTCAGCTCTGACACCTGACGGCTCCGAAACTGGCTGCACAGAAGAGCCTGTGGTCTCTGCGCCTGTGCATGCAGAGGATATCTATTTATTTGTTTATTTATTTTATGCACCCTGCCATCCTTCTTATGTTCTTTATTGTGAAAGTTGCCACCCACCCTACAAGTTCTCCAGGGAAAATTTTAAAATTCCCTTGCAGAGTGTGTGTGTGATGAGGAGGAAGAGGAGGAGAATAACCAGGGGCTTGCTGTGAGCCTGAAACCTTCTCTTTAAAGTGCGGCAGACTTGCTCTGACGTCGTGCCTGGGTCAGTCTGTCCTCCTGACATACCACATCTCTGAAGCATCTGTCCGTCTGTCCAGCCTTCTTCCGCGAAGATGATGCTCAATTCGGACCAGGCAGAGATCGACCTGCCCCCGACGCACTCTGAGTCCGAGTCCGTCTTCAGCGACTGCGGCCGAACGGGCAGCACGGGGGACGCCAGTGGCGTTGGCTTGTGCTCTCAGTCCCGGGCAGCCGAGCCGGGTGATGCTGTGAAGAAAGACCTGCAGCACCTGAGTCGGGAGGAACGTCGACGTCGGCGCCGTGCCACGGCCAAATACCGGACAGCCCACGCCACGCGGGAGCGCATCCGTGTTGAGGCCTTCAACATGGCCTTCGCTGAGCTGCGCAAGCTACTGCCCACCCTGCCGCCAGACAAGAAGCTCTCCAAGATTGAGATCCTCCGCCTGGCCATCTGCTACATCTCCTACCTGAACCACGTGCTGGACGTCTGAGCCACCCAGCCTGTGTCTTTCTGTCTGTCTGCCTGCCACCTGAACAGGGCATTTGAGCCAAGGGCTCAAGTCCGTCTGTCCATCTATGACCTAAACCACATGTTAGGCATCTGAACTTCTGTGTCTGTGTTCGTCCTTCTGCTCAAATGCACCAAGTTCCCAACTGTCTCCTCTACTCTCTAAGTGCTGTATTTCCCTGCCAGCAAGCCCACATCCATCTGTCTGTCCATTCTGCCTGAGTCAGGCTGGATGTTTGGTCTGTCAGCCGTCTGTCTGTCCTGCTGTATCAGCCACCTGAAGATTGTGCTGGCCGTGTTGTGCCCCCAACTTCTGTCTGTCCTTCTGCTGCACATCCCACTGATACTGCCTACGGGATCCTGAGCCCACATCCGTCAGTCTGTCCACCGTGTCCACTCCCTGAGCCACAGCTGTGTCCACTCCCTGAGCCCAAGTCTGTCTGTCTGTCACTTCTTTTGTACGAGCCCCAAAAAAATGGACCTGTGAAACACAACAGTGCCAAGCAGCCCCGTGGTCCTGTCTGTCTGTGCTTTCTCCCACCAGCCACCCCATCAGCATGGCCAGTCTGGGCATTTTGTCTGTTTGCTGCTGCTCTGCCCCAGCATCATGCTGGGAACTTAAAGGCTGACATCAGGACCGTCCTCTCTGCAGAGGGAACACAGCCCAGGAGCACCCCTGCGCACAGAGCAGCTGCTTGGTGTTCGCTCTGGCTTTTCACACCCCAAAAGGAAGCACAGAGCGGCGTGCAGACCCGGCAGGACCTGGCCATGCTTCCCATGGGCGACGGTGGCAGGTTCCCAGAGAGGTGCACTCACTCGCTGTGCTGCCCACCAAGTCCCTGCCGCCATGCCGGCCCCAAGCCGGAGCAGCACCCGGGGTCTCACCAGGCTGCCCAGTTGCACGGTCCGGACTCCCCAGACTTCAGCATGCTGCTTCCCTGCCCCATGCATCCCAGCCTTCGCTGCCTGACGCTCCTTTGCACAGTGAGTGTGAAGCCAAAACCCCGGGCACCAGAGCTCCCAGTGCAGCACTTCATCCCTCCCCACTCTCCCCAGTTCTGTGCTCCTGGTGAATAAAGCCTGAGCGGGGGTCACAAGTGTTGGGGGGGAAGTGCAGGGGAACACGGTGCTCAGCTCCCCCAGCACCCTGTCCCTCCCCACAGCGCAGCCGGCGCTGCCGGGACTCACGCGCAAAGGGGCCCCTGTGTTGACACCGGTAAGGCACTGGTGCAGTGTGACCTTTTGCAGCACGTGCTCTGCTGGGGTAAACTGCACTTTACCTGTGACTCGCAGGGCAGAGCGTTGGAGAGGGGAGGAAGAGGATATGGCCACCAGCCCGGCCCTTTGCCCAGCGTCCAGCAGGCGGGGCTCTCCCCAGCCCCCCCAAACATGGATCAGCACTTTGGGAGAGGGAAGGCAGAGCCGAGCAGCCTCTTCTTCAGCAAGGGCACGCTGAGGCTGGGGGAAACTCGTTGCAAGAATGAATGTTTTGCCTTGTTTTTTGAGTGTTTGTTTGGTTTAAGACTTAATTTTGCACTGGCAGTGGCAAGAGCACAAGCAGAACACGGATGGGGGACCAGGACCGTGCAGGAACTGCAGTGTTTTGGGCTGGGAGCAAAGGCCCAGCCTGGCCCATGGCACTGAGCCTCGCCATAAGACAGGCAGTGGCGTGGGACACATGGTGGGTGCTGGGGGAGATGGATTTGAATGTGCCGGAGGTGAAATACTTGTGGTGAGAGGGTCAGTGCCATGTTGTGTGAACGCCAGCAAACCCCAGAGTGCGAACAGGGAGTCCTCCGGGGTCCCACCTGCTGCTTTTTGCCCTCCCGAGGTGTTTGCTGCTGCCCACACCGAGTGTCCGAGCCCCACAAACCCCAGCTGGGCTTCCTGGCACCTCGTAGACCTCCCGGCCCCATCCCACCCGTCTCTGCCCATCTCCCAGCAATGCCTCGCTCCGTACCTCAGCTTCCCCCTCCCCATGAACGTGGGGAGAACGATCACTACCTCTGTCTTGCAAGGACTCGACAGTGAATATGGGATCCCCGAGGGCGGAGCAGCCGTCCCCGCTGCTGGCTCCCGCCACCGCACTGCTCAGTGGGGCAGGAAAACAGAGCAGGTCAGCCCATCCTTCCCCTCCACCCACCAGCCACGTCTCTGTGCCACAAGGATATTTATTGAATTAATTTATTGATAAATGTTATTATTTATTTTGCTGTGTTGTGCACTTTTTGGAAAGGAAAATTAGAAAATAAGCAAACAAACAAATAATGACCATGGTGAAAAACCAACTAATTAGCCCACCCTTGTATGCGGTGTGCCCCAGCGTGTGTTCGTCTTGACTGTTCAGACTGTGCAAGGATTTATTATTTGTGAGTTAACAAGGAAGTTGGGAAGGGGGAAATTGATTAAACTGCCAGCAAAAGGGAGATCTTGAACTTGGACTGCCCAGCTTTTCTTTTTTCTTTTCTTTTAACCTTATTTCTAACTGTGTCTTCCTTGCCCTGTTCGGTGGTGGCAGCAGATTCCCCATGCAGGAGTCGATGGCTGCAGCTGCGCCAGTGAGCGGGGTTGGTGGGAGTGAGAGCACTACCCTCCACTCTGGCCAGGGGACCAGGACGTGTCCTCTGGGCACTCACAGAGTCATACCAGCACTGTCCAGGCTCAGGCTCACGGTACATGGTGGCTTGACCTTTCCCTGGGTCTGCAGTCACCATCTGAGCCCAGCTCGGTTACACTGGGACAAGCAAACCCCGAATGTCCCAGTCCTGCTGGTGACAGCAGAGAGATGAGGACATCTGGTCCAGGTATCAGCATCTCCAAACATGCCCAGTAATCCCTCTCTCCTTCATTTCTCCAGGAAATCGGTGTGACCTTGGCTACGAAGTCACCCGTTGCTTGACCGTACCCCTGGCAGAGCCCCCACGGTCCCTTCCACACCCTCCCCCAGCCCTCTCCCTTTCCCAGTTGCCCCTGCGAACCCCCAGCCCTCTCCCTGCATCTTCAGCCCATCTCAGCCTAAGCGGGGAAGCAAGTTTGCAGCTCTTCGCCTTTGTCTGTGCCGATCCTGCGCATCCCCGGGGGCAGGTTGCAGCTGTTCGCCGATTTGCTCCAAATTTCTTCATATAATCAATTGGCCTCGGCTGCAGCTCGGCTCAGCAGAGATGTGTCAAAGGGGAAATAATAAATGTGGGGGAGGGAGCAGGGAGACTGCAGCGTTGGGCTGAAGGAGCAGTCGTGGCTGATGAGGTGCAGGAGGGGACCTGGGCGCCGCCTTTTTGTCCCATCTCAGGGATTTCTCCCTGGTGTTCACCCCTTGGGATGCGTCATATCCTCGCCGCCGGCATCCAAACCCAGCTCTGCTCCCAAACCCCCTGTGCTGGCTGTCTCCATCGCACCCCTGGCCGCCGGTGCTCCAGAAGATGGTAATAGGGTTTGGGCTGCACGAGTTCCCAAACCTCAGCGGGGCCTGTTGTTCCCGGCTGCCAGCCCCAGCCCTGACATATGGTCCTCATTGTGCTGTGCACAATGGAAACACTTCATGCTAATTTAGATGCTGGTTCTGGCCTCGCTGTCATCTCCAGCAGATTGGGTCCCTTGCCTGTTCTTTGTGTATGTGGACAGGCAGGGTAACAGGCAGGGTAACGGGCAGCTCGGCTCATCCTCTATCTTCCTGGGCATTTTCCCAGATGCTTCCCAGCTCTTTCCCTGTTGCCACAGCTATTTCCTTCTCTCTAGCTCTCCTTCCCTTAGGATGAGAGGAAACGGCCTCAAGTTGCACCAGAGAAGGTTCAGATTGGATATTGGGAACAATTTCTTCCCCAAAGGGCTGTTGGGCATTGGAACAGGCTGCCCAGGGCAATGCTGGAGTCACCAGCCCTGGAGGGGTTGGACAGACGGACATGAGGTTCTCTGGGACATGGGTCAGTGCCAGGGGTGGGTTAATGGTTGGACTCAGTGATCTTGAGGGGCATTTCCAACCGAAATGATTCAATGATTCTGTGATTCCCCATGCATATCTCCATCTCTCCATCCCTTCCCCAGCCTCTGGAGGATGCTGGTCCTGGTGCACAGGTAGGTGTATGCAAGAGGAATTTTTCACAGTGGTTTTTCATTTGAAAAATACCCATGGAAAATTGTCCTGAAAGAGCAGAAAAACAGAGATGCATGAAACTGCTTGGCTGCTTCTGCCCAGTGGCATTTCTGTGTCCCTGCCCCAGGGACAATGAGGTGGGGATGGCTGCGGGCCCTGTTCTGTGTCCCTTCCTCCTCCAAGAAGAAGTAGCTGGGTCAGGATATGATGCCCTGGGTTAGGGGAGGGGGAAGGACCCCCCCTTGTCTCAGCCCTCTGCCCCAGGGCCAGGCCGCCTGCTTGTGCCCTGGTCCCTTGAGGGATGTCACCGTGGGCAGCAGCTGTGTCCCCAGCTCTTCTGTGTGAGGAGGCAGTGCCATCTGCTGGGTCCCTGCATGCTCGCACCAGACCCACGTCACCCCCAAGCTGGGCACCCCTGTCCCTGGCAGCCAGGCCCTGGAGCATCCCTGCCCCCTGTGAACCATAACCCTGCTGCAGCTCTGGGGCAGGGCTGGGACCGGGACCGGCACAAGGGACAACGGAAAACGGCTGCTGTATGCCCACGTGTGGGACCTTCCCAAAAGCATCTTCAATGACCCATCATTTTAAATGCTTATTTTGTGCTTGCTTTAGAGCACAAGGGTCCCCTGAGGCTGCAATGTTGATCGGAGAAGGGTGGCTGAGGCAGACATGCCCTGACCAAAAAGGGCCGACAGTTGCAGGAGGTAAATCGTGTATCTGTTCCCTCCTTACGAGATACAGAGCAGGAACTAATGATGCCTCGCGCCAGCGATGGCGTACCAGAGATAAAGAGCCTGTCTGGACAGAGACTGGAGGGGTGAGGGCGTGCAGTCGCACAGTGGGTGCAGTTTGGGACTCACGTGTCCTCCCAGGCAGGGTCCGTAGCATGTGGCACTTGGCGGGGATCTGGTGTGATCCTGCCCTGGGGCTTGTGGACAGGTCACACAAACCTCTCTGGGGATGGGTCAGATGCTGCTGATACTGCCTGGGTCAGGGAAAGTGTAACAAACCTGCATGCTACTTCCTAGGACCTCCTAATCTCCAGAATTATCTGCCTGGAGCCTCTGCCTCCCTCCTGCGGAGCAGGAGGCCCAGCCACGACACCCTGGGACTGATGGGTGTCAGACCTGCCTGGGGTCTGGTTGGTAGTCTGTGGGGTGGTGGGTGGCTCTGGGCAAAGAGAGGGGATGCAACTGCCCCCACGAGGACTTTGCGATGGCTCTGGGTCTTCCCTGCTCTGCAGAAGGTCGTTTCCAAGAACAAGGCAAAACAGAGCTGGTTCTGGGGACTCCTTCATCCCCAGGAGATGGATGGAGAGCACCCAGCCCCCCGTGCAGTGCTATCCCAGGTGCTCCACACAGCACAGTGCACTTTGCAGAGCTGGGCTGGCTCTTCTGGCCTGAAAACAGGCTGTGGAGGGAAGGGACCATCCCTGTAAACCACAAGCTGGAACAATGTGGCCCTTCCCAGACGGCAAGGAAGCTCCAGCAACCCCCGCTGGCCAGGAGTGAGCTCCAAGGGCCCATTAATCACTCCCAGAGCCAGAGCGAGAGGATAGCCGGGGCAGCTGGCTGCAGGGGGGTCAGCACCGCGCAGTGATCCCCAATCCCCGCTGGGTCACAGGGTCCCAAACCTGGCCACAGCTCCTGCACCCCCAGGGTTACACCTCAAGGCTGCTCCAGTGACTCACACAACCCACTGACCCAGGTGAAAAGGGGTGGCAGTGACACCCCCAGCTCTGTACCAGGGGTCAGGGGACCAGCACAGGCTGCGATCCCCCTCCATCCAGTCTCTATGGCCGATGCAGGGCGCAGCATCATGTCTCCTTGCCATGTCATAGGTGGAGGCAGAGGGGGACCTGAGGAATGAGAGGAAACAGCCTCAAGTTGTGCCAGGGGAAGTTCAGATTGGATATCAAGAGAAATTTCTTCCTGGAAAGAGTTGTGAAGCAGTGAACCAGGCTGCCCAGGGCAGGCGTTGAGTCACCATCCCTGGAGGTGTTTTAAAGACAAATAGATGAGGTTCTTAGGGACATGGTTTAGTGACAGTGTTGGGTTAATGGCTGGACTCAATTATCTTGGAGGTCTCTTCCAACCAAAATGAGTCTCTGATTCTAAGCAGCTCTGAGGCTGCTCAAGTTGCCCCAGGGAAGGGGCTGGAGCTGGGCCCGCTGACAGCTGCTGAGAGACAGCGGAATAAGTGTCACTAGCTGAGCTGCATAGGATGCCCAGGTCTGAAGCCACAACTATGGTGCCTAAACAGGCTCCTACATGACAGCTGAGACCCTCGATAGAAGAGGATGGACTAGCTGGCCAGACTTGGGGGTCCCCTCCCAAGGTGTCCCAAGCTCCATCCTCCAGTTGACAGCTCTAGCCACCTTTTTCAGCTCTCACTGACCTGAGCCTGGACTTTGCATTTCTGGGTGCTGTGGAGGGGACATTGCCAGACACCACTGCCAGGCGGCACCTCTGCCCGCGGAGCACACGATGGTGAGGAGGTGACCCAGAGGGACCCAGACAACACGGGTTGAACTGTGTCAGGGCTCAGGCAGATAGACCCTTCAGCCTGACCTGGCTAAACCTAGTGTTAATCTTAACCTAGCTCACTCCCACCCCAACGCCTCCTCCCCATTAAGGGAAACGAGCTATTTAAATCCGGCCAATGGCGTGCTCCGGGAGGAGAGCGCCGCACGCCATTGGGCAGCGCGAGGGGGTGGACCCGGCCCCTTCCCAGCCTTGCTCGTTGATATAAAGCGCCCGGCGGCTCAGCCTGGCTCTTACAGGCAACGCCGCGACCCCCTCCGCGGGGTGTCCCACGCGTGGCTTTGCCCCCTGAAAGGGAGGGATCTGGTTTTGCTTGGGTGTCCCTGGGGAGCAGGGGTGATTGGGCCCCCCCCCCCCCCCCCCCACTCTCCCCTCAGCCTGTGAGTTCACGGGTTCCTTCCCACGGGCCCTGCTGGGCCCTGAGGCTCCCACAACGGACACCCACCCCTCGGTCCGTGCTGGCCAGCCCCTCGGGCTCCCGCCCTGCAAACGGAAGGTCTGCAGGTGTGTGTGCTGAGCTGCTGGCCCCTGTGCTCCCCCATCCCTCTTTGCTCCGTGTGCATCCCTTGTCCTTGGGAAGCTGGGAGAGCGGGTGGGGGTGCCCAGGTGCTCCCACCCAGCCTGGTGCAGCAGGAGCCCCACTGGAGTGAAGGTTCGGGGCTGACCCTCTGGCACTGGGAAGGTCCCATGTGCCGTGACCCGCTTCTGGGCTGAGCCAGGAGACCCCAGCCATCGGGGGTGACAGACACCCTCCACCTGGGCACACAGGAACAGAGCCAGACCTGGGCGACGGCCACGGGTTTCATGGGTGAGGGGGTTCCAGAGCCAAGAGGAACTGCATGTTCACATCATTACCCTCACCCCAAAACACCCGGGCCTGGCACAAAGGTGGGAGCAGGAGCATGACCCCCATGGGTTGTTACCCCTCTGGGGGCACCTCTGCCAGGGCGAAGGCTCCTGCCCCCGAAGCAGCTCATGCCTGAGTGCAGAGGGCACCTGGGGGTACAGTGACCCTCTTGGGGGTCCCATATGACCCCACCGATTGCCGAAGCTGGGGGAGACTCCAGCAGGGCAGAACCCTGAACCCCACCATGCCCACACCCCCAGCAGCAGGGACCCCCTCCAGGGCCAGGGCGCCCCCCCACCCCACTATCCTCACCCTCCTTACTCCAAAAGCCCCGGCTGCGTGTTGAGAACCGGGAGAGCGGGTGGGATCCCCGGGGTCCTGCAGGTACGGGGGTAGGGGGGAAGCCGGGGGTCGCCGGGTTTCCCCCCGCCTCTCGCCAGACAATGGCCCCGGAGGGGCGCCGGGAGCGCGGAGCGGAGACAATGGGCGGGCGCGGGGGGAGCGGCCGGGAACAGCGGCGGGGCGGGCGGGGGCTGCCGGCCCGGGGCGCGGCGGAGCGGCGGGGCTGGGGGGGGGAGCCGCTCCGCTGGGATTCGGGGTTTCCTCCGCCTCTTCCTTCTCCTCCGCCGCCGCCGCCGCAGCAGCAGCCCCAGGATTTTGGTGCGGGGGGGGGGGGGCGTTGACGCGCACAAAGGTGCGGCGGCGATGGTGAGTGCGGGGGCAAGAAGCAGGGGGGATGCGGGGGGAGCGGGGCGGCCCCGCAGCAGCGCGGGGGGGAGCGGGGCCGGGCTCGGCGCGTCCCCGCAGGAGGGGCCTGGGAAGCCGGGGATTTTCCTGGGCCGCCAGCCAGGCGGGGAGCGGCTGTTCGGCGAGCCCCACTGCCAGGGATGCCCCGCTGCGTGGTACGAGAGGGTCCCGGGGTGGGTGGGGGCGGTTGCGGTGCTGGGGTCCCTGGGTGGGGGGTGCTGAGGACGCGCCCGGGCATGGGCCCCGCTCCCAGCGTGCTGGTTGCTCCCTTCTCGCAGGGCTCCGCTGGCGCTGGGGAGCCTCCTGGGGGGCGATGCAGCTGGGCCGGGTCTCCCCCGGTTGCACCAGTGCCCGTGGCTTTTTCATTCTGTAGCGGGCATGCTTATACTGGAGTTTACTGGTCAAGCTGCTCTGCTGCGGTCAGCCAGCCCTTGGCCTTCGAGCCCTTTGTGCCAGGCACCGGGTTTTCTCCCTGCCTGCAACCCCTGCGAGCAAGAGAGTGACCACACAAGCGGCCAGCCTCTCCCTGGGTAAGGGTGGGCGCTTATGGGGTGGCCACCCCAGTACCTGCCCTGTGCCGGGGCTGGGGCGCTGCTGGTGGGGACGGGGACGTGATGCTCCTGCCGGATCTGCAGGACCTGCAGGGCAGGGTCTGGCCCCGCCAGCACACTCACCTGCTTCTGGGAGAGACCCGGCCGGATTCTGATCCGGTTTATCTTGGTCCTGGCCTGGCAGAGCGCCCTGAGCCGGCAGGGAGTTCCCTCCATTCTACACCGAGCACGAGCTCAGACATCGGCCCTGCTGCTCTGTCTGGGGTGATAGGCTTTATTTCCTTGGGAGAGGGCGTAGAGTCTGTTCCCCCTGCAGGCCGTGCTATAATAACCGAGGCAGAGGTTTAAAAAAAAAAAAAAAATTAAATATTATCTTCATGGAGCCTCTGGGGATGGCTGTTGCTTAATCACAGCAATTCGGGATTGTGTTGGGACCAAGCTGGGCTCCAAGGCAGCCTGAGTCAGATGCGAGCTCCGAACAGCCGGGTTTCTCCCCGTGTATTTACACTGCCTTTGTGCTGGGGCGGGGAAGCTCAGGATGAGACTGGCTGATTTAATTAGCACACGACTACATTGGAGCTGGCGGTGGCTCCTCACCTGGCTGTTGGACCGTGGGGTGGCCGTCAGCTTGTTTGGTTTAGGGGTGCAGGTCACCAGGTCCCGTGGGCAGCCCTCGTTCTGGAGACATGGCCCCAGGGATGGGCACCGCGCTGGGGATACCAGCTGCCTGTCCCCATGCTTCTTCTGGGCTCCCTTCAGCCCTTTGAGTGATCAAATGTGGTTTCTTGTTCTCATCGGCTCACAGACAATGGGGCTGGAGGGGGCTCAGGGAAAGGCAGGCAGCCCCTCACCCTGGCATCAGGCAGGACTGAATAGACCCCAGGTCCTTTGGTCTGAGCTAATTTTAGATTTTTGGTCCTGTCTTTTGAGAGCTGGCGTGGCCGGCAGATGCTTTATGGCTTCATTGTCTGGCTGGGATGCTTGGGAGGAGGCCTTCGAGAAAACCGCCGGGCTTCGCTGCCTGTCCCCAGCTGCCCCTGGGCGAGTGCCAGCGATGAAGCAGCGAGTGCTCAAACTCAAGGCCATCGTGGCACAGGGGTGCCGGGGTGACACTGGAGTCCCCACGGGACCAGCCACCAAAGCTGGACGCTGCATGAAGGGATTTTTTGTTCCCTGGTGCCCTCCAAAGGTGTTTGGCACCTTGGGCTGAGCTCAGCTTCAGCTCAAGCATTGCAGTTGGTGTGTGAATGCAGTCACCCCGCTCCATGTCTCTCCATGGACAGATCCCAGCTCTGCGCTGCTTTTCCAGGCTCTGAGAGGTGGATAATGCTGTCTGCCTGCCACAGCCTGGCACGATTTAGGAGGGTTAAATCCACAGCTGACAGAGCAGAGTTATAATCGATCTACAAGCAGAGTTGTTTACACTGCAAGTGTCCCTTTGGGGTGGGAACTGGCCTTTTGGGGTGTCAACTGCAGTGCCTTGGAGATGCTCTTGGGGAACACACTGAAATCCAAGTAATGGCCCAAGCTGCGAGTGCAGACCCCTGCGCCTTCTCAGCTCGTGATGCTTGTGACCACCTGAGAAGCAGCCCAGAACACCAGCGTTTGGATCCGCCTCTGCCCTGGGGTGACCATAGGTTTGTCACTTCATGCCGTCATCCCACGCAGAGGTGCCACTGGTGGTGTGCTGGATGTCACGGTGCCATCCCACCGCTGCCTGGATCTGGCACCAGAAATCACGAGGGCCAAGCTGCCGCTCATCTTCCCGGGGATCCCTGGGCACTTCCAGCGAGCTCGGGCTGAGGGGAACAGGGGCCGCGAGGACACGGGGTGAGGGCTGAGCCCCTCTGAGCCCTGGGGTGGGCCAGAGGAGCCGGTGGGTGCCTGGGAGAGCAGCCGGCTGTAGGACTGGAGTTAGGATCCCTTGGTGCCGGCACATTTTGCAATGCAAATAGCTTTCTCTTTGCATCCAGCCCCGTTCTCATGCAAATCCTTCTCTTTTTTTGTACATTTTTTTTGCTTCCTCTGTTTCGAGATCTTGGTGCAGTGATTTTTACCTGTGCAGCTAGCACATCCCTGCCGCCTGATGTGGCTGCAACCTCCGTCACTCCCAGACGCAGCGGGATTGAAATGCTGGGTGACAGGTCGGGCTTTGTCCCCTAGTCACACACTGGGACTTCCCTGCCGGAGGAAACTTGGTGAGGACTGGGTGCTGGAGGGACTGGACGTTCCTGTGGATATTGTAACAATCCCGGGTGATTGTAATTAAAGGTGGCAGTTTGGAAGGGATATTAAACCTTCTGCATCCAAGCTGACGCTGAGCAATTTGAGAGCAGAATGGGGGAGGTGGATTAAGCCACTTGGGCTTCCATGGGCCTCTCCCGCATCCTCCTGAAGCGCCTAGTTGTGCCAATGGACCAAAAAGTTGGAAGTTTGTGGATTCCCTCTGGTGGTGGCATCTCCCAGGGCTGGGGTGATGGGGGGGCTGGGGCCCCCCTCGCTGACTCCCAACCAGCTCCTCCTTGGGCAGACTGCGTCCCCCCACTCCAAGCAGGGATACCCACTGGGCACCCACCTTCTGTACTTTGCCGTTCATCTGTGGGCACCCAGTGCTGGCAGCTGCCTTGGCTCTCCAGAATTTGGTGCATATGGGAAATATGGCTGCGTCCCCCCCAGCGCTGGGCAGCGCAGGGCTTGGGGGCCAGCGGCCAGCGGGGGACCGAGGCGGTGGCCGGCGGGGGAGAGGTGCCTATTGTGTGGAGGCAACAAGGCGTGTTTGTGTAGCCAAGCAAGCAAATGTGCCGGGCACTGGGCTCGGCTCAGCTGTGTGCTGGAGCCGGGAGGTGCCTCCCGTTCCCAGGCAGGGAAAGAATCGGTTTCGGAAGCGTCACGGCAATACATGGCGTCCCCACGGCGGGGATTGCTGCTCAGGGGTCCCTGGGTCAACCTCCCCGGTGTCGGTATGGCAAGGGAGGACACCCCGAAAGTTACAGTGTGATGCAGGGCCAAGGCTTGTGTTAGCTTTCTTGCCTGTCCATAAACTCCAGTTTGTGTCGTGCCTCAGTTTCCTCATCTCTGTCACAGGCAGAGCCATGCTTCCAGCTCTCCTGGGCTTATTGGGAGGACAAACAGTTGTGGAGTGATGTTCCAGGATCCCAGGGTTCTCCTGATGAGCTCCGTGACTCGGTTTCCAAGTTGCTGTGATGCTCGTCGGGTCAAGCAGGAAAACACCTGCCCAGATGTGCCCGAGCTGATGTTTCCTTCTGCTCCCGCTTGACTCAGCAGCGGGAAGCCAGCTATCGCCAGTGTGTGAAGGGCTGCATTCGCACCCTTCTCCTGACCACATTAGAGCATCCTGACTTAACGCTGGTATTTATTTAACTGCACTAGAGTTGACGATGCTGGAAGAAAAGCACCAGTGGTGTAAATGGCGGGCACCAGCGTGGTGGCACAATGCAGGCGAGCACACTGCGGTTCCATCCTTGTCCTGGTGGTGCAGAGCTGTGGGTGCGCAGTCGCTCAGGAAACAGCCGGCGTGGTTTGGTTGCTGATGGCTGTTTACAACGTTCCCTCAGGACCGTGGTCTCACCTGGCTGAGCTCTGGCGCGGGTGCTTGCAGCTGGTTCGGTCCCAGCCCTCTTGGCTGGGACAGGGCTGCTCAACCATCAGTTTTTCCCTCTGCCTTTTGCTCTGAGTGTGTTTTTCTCCAGCAAACGTTGTGCCCGGCTCCTGCAAGGTGCTGAAGCAAGCAGGGTGACAGCCGGGTGCTGCCCTGTCCAAGGGACGAGCTGCCATGCGGGGGGGAGGAGAGGATCTCCCTTTCAGGATTTGCCCTGGAGCTGTTTGAAATAAGAAAGCTTTCTCAACTAGACAGGCTTGGAGCTTATTTATTTTTGAGCATTTGAATGTAAAAGAGAGTTTGTTTTTTGAGGTTCGTGGGCTCAAAGGCAGGAGAGACGGCGGCAGTGGTTTTTCTGACCATCCCGGTCGCCCAGCTGGGCTCTCTCTGCTTTGAACCCTCTGATGTGCTCCAGCATCGTCCCGAGAAGCCATCCAGTCTGGACTTGAAGCTGTAAAGAGATGGCAAATCCTCTCCTCCCCTGGGGAGTTTGTTCTGGTGGTTAATCACCTCGCTATTAAAAAATGTGAATTTTCCTCCTCGTTTGCATGCGGCTGGATCTTGCTCCCAGCCCTCGGCGGTTGTTCCACGTCTCCACGGGCTCTGTAAGGCGAGGCCGCTTCTCCTGGAGATGAGGAACTGTTTCCAGCCTCTCCACCAGAGCACCTTGTGCTGCTGAACCGGCTCTCCCCACTCTGCCAGGCAAACCATCAAAAAAAATTCCCTTTCTTCCTTGCTGAAGCAGTCAAGTTGCTCTGCTGGCACCGGAGCAGCTGTGGGATGGATGAGGAGCTCCCAGCTCCAGCAACCTGCTCGATTTACAAATTAATCTGGCGAAACTCCTGGTTTGGGGTTTATCCCCACACCAGCCCTTTGCTGGGGGAAGGTTCAGCCGCTCTTGTGCAGGCAAGTTGGGGGGTCCTCGTTGTCCAGAGCCCAGCCCTGGTCTGAATCTGGAGGTTGCTTCTGGTTCATCTGTGGATTTTGCTGGACCAAACCATCCCACACTGCTGCTCTGCCCTGGGAAAGGGTCCGAAAGCCTCTGCTCATAACCTCAGCCCCATTGCTGGATGGTGATGGAAGGGTCAGGCTCGTTCTCCCTCTGAATGGATCCACCTTCACCTCCTGGCTCCAGCTTTGCTGGACGGCTCTGGGGTCCCCACGTTACCGGTGCAGCCACAGGGACACTATGACTCGGGGACAGACTCAAAATGTGGCCGCTGGCCATGGGATTGTGGTGGCTGAGAAGCATTAAATCCACGGGCCAGTACTTTGAATCTCTGAGATGTGCTCGAAAACCCTGTCCAGATTTTGGCTGATAAATCAGCTTTGCCTCTGCAGGATTGCCAGGCTGGGGCTGGGAGGTGGAAGCCATGCTGGGGACTCCAGACGCTCTGAGGGGTGTCACATCCAGCAGCTGGTGGGTGCCTGGTGCTGGATACAGGGCAGGCTGCTGATGCCACATGGAAGTGATGCTTGGGCAGGTTTTGGGCTGTTGCGTTGTCTGTGCACACATCCAGCCTACTCGTCTTCCTCCCCTGCCCATCGCTCCTCTTGGGTGCTCACGGGTGTCATGGCCAAGCGAGGAGCTCTCGTGGGGTGGATGTCCCCAGGCGGCTGGGTGACCTGCAGGACAAGTACTTTGGCAGATGGTCCCCAGCATGACGTGCTGCGACTCTCCCCCAAACAGGTGCTGAATGGCTACCACAGCACACGCGTTGTCCCAGTCCCCAGGGAAGCGGTGCCACCAGGCATCTTTCTATATATTGGAAATTAGGAACAATTTCTTCCCAAAAGGGTTATTGGACATTGGAACAGGCTGCCCGGGGCAGTGGTGGAATCACCATCCCTGGAGGGGTTGGACAGACACGGAGATGAGGTTCTCAGGGACATGGGTTAGTGCCAGCATTAGATTAACGATTAGACTCAATGATCGAGGGGCTTTTCCAGCCAAAACGATTCTCTGATTCTGTCTGTGTGCGGCAGGGACGCCTGGCTCCTGATTTCCTTCTCTCTTGCTCCCCCCAGCTTGACTGCAGACCCCTGGCACAGCTGCCTGTCCTGTGAGTGGCCCCCGATGCGCAGCCCCCTCCAGCACCCACCAGCTGGATGCCATCCCCGTCGGCGGCTCGGGATGCCCCAAGTGCCTCGGTGACTGTTGGGACGGGGGACAGCACCTGCCTGCAGCTGCCTCACCCTGACCTGTGCTGCCCCACTGGTGAGTCCACCTGGGTCCGTCCCCTGCCCCAGTATCAATGTCCTATTGGTGTAAATGGACTGGGGACAAGTGTGTCCTTATGCCGTCGCCCCACCGCCCATCATTGTTCCTGACAGAAACCCGATGCCCGGCTGCAAACAAAGCCCAGATGAGGGGTCTGGCAGGAGGTTTGGGGGGGGCACTAGGGGGTCGTTTCTCTGCCTGTCCCTTCCCCCATTGCTTGCTGGGGATGCCAGGACGAGCTCTAGGCGCTGTTGCCATCTCCTAGACAACGGGCGTGAGGGGGGGCTTTTGTTTCCATAGTGATAAATGTGTGAGCATCCAGCATCTGGGACAAAAGGATCCCCTGCTGCCCCCTTTTTCGCCTCCTCGACCCCATCTCCCCCTTCCCCGAGGCCTTGGAAAAGAGGCCAAAAGACATTTGGGTTTTATTGGGTTGAAATGGCATTTCTGTGGTAACCCGGCATGGACTTATCCCCAAACGCAGCCAGCATGGCCCCCCTGGCGTGCACCCCTTGGGGCGGTGCTGGCTCAGAGGGGTGGTTCAGGGCTCTGAACAGCTCCCAGCCCCCCAGCACCCTTAGGGTGAGGACGGGAGAATTTGGCAGGACCCCTGCAGCAGCATCCAGCACGCATTAGACAGCGTGATGTCCCCACTGCAGCCCCGCTGGTGGCTCCCGTCCCTCCCCAGGTCCCCTCGCTGCTGGGATCATGGACCCAGGCAAGCTGTGTCGCACCTGTAAGTAGCTTGCGAGTCCCCCAGGACAGCGGGGTGACATGAATTGGGACCCCGGAGACAACCGATGTGGTACCCAGCTCCTGCCCACATCCCCCAAGCCATTCCCCGAGGTCCTGGTGCCTTGTGCCATCTGGCCAGGTTTGAAACAAGGTGATATTTTCCCATCCCAGCAGAGATCTGATAATGCAGGTAAGTGTAGGTGGGTGTCATGTGCGTGTGTTCGTAGGCCCGTATGCCTGGGCCTACAAATGCCTGTAATGGAAGTTTGGGGTTGGCAAACAGCAACGTGGCAGCCGTGAGTCAGCGGCGCAGGGTGACGGTGTCTGCTCTGAGCCAGCTGGGTGATGGGAACCAGTTCCCAGTCCCATCCTTGGAGCCACCACTGTGGCTCCCAGCAGCCCGGGAGCCCCCCGTTTCCCCCAGCAAACCCGAAGCTCTCCCCGGTTTGGGCTGCCGGTGCGAGGCGAGCCGGAGCCAGCACGCAGCAATGCGCCTCGGCAGAGCGGGACTCCCGCGCCCATCACCTGGCTCCGTGCTGGGAAACGTGTCCAGGCAGCGCCCCGCGCTGTGAGATGGGCCTGAAACATTGCCTGCACCCAATTATTCATTCCTTTCTTTTTTTGGCCCCCACCCTAGGCACTCTCAGCAGTTAAAATAATGATCGTGATATTCATTTTAGCATAAATCACACGAAACAGAAGCAAATTGTGCTGTATTGTTAATAAAGGGGAAGGTGATCATCCCAGACCCAGCTCAGCCATTGGATAAAATTGAAAATGCCCCAAAGTGACCTAAATTCACTTTCCCTGCCAAAGTCCCACCACTGTTTGCCACCAGGGCTGGATGGAGGAACGGGGTGGGTGGTGGGAGAGGGGATGCTGCTGCTCTGCCGCTCACCCTTCACTTCCCCTCTGCAGGCGGGTGAGCCATTTTCTCCTGAGACGAGCCCAACAAGGTGATCAAAATAGAGTCCCTCAAGGTGACGGTTGACTTCTTGAAGGTGCCCCTGGGCCTGAAGAAGCCCCCTCTGAAGGAGGCCCTGGCTGCCGTCCCGGGGCCGGGGAGAGCCAAGCCCTTCGGCGTGGAGCGGCACAAGTCCCGGCACTGCGACACCATGGACAATGAGTCCCAGTACTCGGGGTATTCCTACAAATCCGGGCACTCCCGCAGCTCCCGCAAGCACAGGTGAGGGGGTTGGTGCATGCCCAGGGGAGTTCCCTGGCTCCAGTGGGTGCTGCCACCCCAGTACACCCACCTTCTCCCATCTCTGCCTTCCAGGGACCGGCGGGACCGGCATCGATCCAAAAGCCGAGACGGGAGCCGTGGGGACAAGTCAGTGACCATCCAAGCACCAGGCGAGCCCTTGTTGGACAACGAGTCCACCCGGGGGGACGAGAGGGTGAGTTGGGCAGGGGGAGGGATGGGATTAGCATCTCAGCCCCGCCATGGGGGTGCTGCTGAGGGTGGGAGCCGCCAGTGGAGCATGGAGGCTCCAGACATGCCCAGTGCACCCCAGCAGAGCAGTCAAGCTGGTTGGGCAGGCCCTGGGCTGCTGGCGGCTCTGCCGAGTGCTGGCGGGGAGGGCAGGTGGGCAGCACGGGTGCAAATGAAAGGGGACTGGCTGTCAGAGTGCCCCGTGGAAGCAGCTGGGGTGGGCATGGGCTACCCGGGGTGGAAAATGCCCTGGGGATCCAGACCCTGGGGATCTGCTCCTTGGCGATCCGCTCCCTGGGGATTAGCTCCAGCTCCTTGCTTGGTGCCCACAGGGCTATGCCGACTCAGCCAAAGCATTAATAACCTTGGTAGGATCCTGTGCCCCGTCCCTCCACCAGCCACCCTAGCCCTGCACTTCCGTGGGGTCCCTTGGTGTGAGCAGCAGCAGGGGCAGTGCTGCTGTGCCCTCTGCGCTGGGTGCTGGAGCCCAGTCCCCATCTTTAATCATCTCCCAGCCACCTACGCAGGCGGCTCCAGCTCCTTTCATCTTCCCCCACCAAGAAGTCAGTGCCAGCAGAGGCTGGGGTTTGCGGGTGACAGAAGCTGAGCCACCCAATCCAGCTCCAGGCAGAGTGAAGCGACAGCATCGTGGGTTCACCTGGGGATGGGCTGGATAGGAACTGGCCCTCCTGGACCCTCCTCTGCTCCCTGTCCCTCTGGAAAGCCCCAGGCTGTGGCTTCAGTTTGATGTTTAGGATTAAATTGCTGGCTTTCCTGCAGAAATTGTAGGTGAAAAAGATACGCTATGGTAAACTGCCAATTTTCAGGGATGGTGACGTACTATAAAACAGAATGTAGGAGTCTGAGTGAGCGGACAGACAGATGGGCAGATCCGAGGTGGCATTTTCAGCGGCTGTGGTGCAATGCTTCTCCCTTCACTGAAACCAGTTTTAGCTGGGGAGGAATCAAAAGGGGATAGTTTGTTTCTGCACCACTTGGCTTGAGGAAGAGGTTTTCAAAGGTGGTGGGAGACCTGCCCGGTGCTCGGAATTGCTGGATCACCTGTGACTTTGTCCTGCCTGGTGCTGGAGGCGGCAGCGCCTGCCCATGCAGCAGCAGCGAGGGTGTGTTGGGACAGTGGCTGGGCATGTTCGTTCTGGCCCCGCTAACGAGGGGGTTTGCCTGGAAGCAGGATGCTTCCAACTTCCAAAGCTGCTCTTACCGCTGCTGGAGAGGTGGAGTGCAGCATGGAGCCACCAGTGGGGCTTTCATGGGGGGTGGCAGTCAAATAATTGTGTCCCCCTGCTCCAGGCTGCGGTTTCTGCCAATGAAATGGGGGTGATGGTGCCAGGCATTGAGGTTTGGTGGATGGGAGATGCTGGGGTTGGGCTGGGGTGACATAGAGCCATACCCCCATGTAACCCTCCCATCTGCCTCTCCCCAGGATGACAACTGGGGCGAGACCACAACGGTGGTGACGGGGACATCGGAGCACAGCATTTCACACGATGACATCACCCGCATCACCAAGGACATGGAGGACAGCGCCCACCTGGACTGCTCGCGGCACCTGGGTGTCGCACTGGCGGCGGCACTGGCGCTGCTGGCCTTTGTCACCCCCCTCACCTTCATGGTCCTGCCCCAGCTGCTGTGGAGGGAGGAGCTAGAGCCCTGCGGGACCCCCTGCGAGGGGCTCTTCATCTCCGTGGCCTTCAAACTCCTCATCCTTCTGCTGGGGAGCTGGGCTCTTTTCTTCCGTCGCCCCAAAGCCTTCTTCCCCCGCATCTTCGTCTTCCGAGCATTGCTCATGGTGCTTGTCTTCCTCCTCGTCGTTTCCTACTGGCTTTTCTACGGGGTGCGGATCCTGGACTCGCGGGAGCGGAACTACCAGGGGGTGGTGCAGTACACAGTCTCGCTGGTGGACGCTCTGCTCTTCGTGCACTACCTGGCCGTGGTGCTGCTGGAGCTGCGGCAGCTCCAGCCCCAGTTCACCCTCAAGGCCGTCCGTTCCACAGACGGGGCCAGCCGCTTCTACAACGTTGGCCACCTCAGGTGCGGGGGTGCCGGGAGGTGGGGTCCTGCTTTTGTGGGTGTGCACAAGGTTTGCCTGACCATGGGGTGCTTGCGTGTCCCGTGTGTGAGTGCATATTCACCTGTTTGCATGGGTGTTGGTGCATGTGCACATACATATGTGTCCATGGATTTGTGCATGTGCACCCTCAGGCCAAGAAAGTCCTTGAGGTGCTGGAGCGAGCTGAGAGAAGGGAATGGAGCTGGGGAAGGGGCTGGAGCACAAGTGTGATGGAGCGGCTGAGGGACCTGGGGGTTCAGCTGGAGAACAGGAGCTGAGGGGAGACCTTCTGATCTCTGAACTGCCTGAAAGGAGCTTGGAGCCAGGGGGGGTCGGGCTCTGCTCCCCAGGAACAAGCGCCAGGAGCAGAGGAAACGGCCTCAAGTTGCGCCAGGGGAGGTCGAGGTTGGATCTTGGGAACAACTTATTCCTGGAAAGGGCTGTGGGGCGTTGGAACAGGCTGCCCAGGGCAGTGCTGGAGTTCAAACTGGAGGGTTGAACAGATGTAGAGATGAGGTTCTCAGAGACATATTTAGTGCTAGATTTAGGTTATGGTTGAACTCCCTGATCTTGAGGGTCTTTTCCAACCAAAATGATTCTGCTTCTACATGGGCATGTGTACATACATATGGCATATACACTGATACATGTCCACATATATACATGTATGTATATTCAGGCATGTGCATGTGCATTTGGGGACACACACTCGTGTGTGCAGGTGCATGTGTGTATATCCATGCATATGTTCACAAGTGGGTGCACCCACACTGCTCCCCTCCATGGCACCCAGCACCCGCTGGCTGGAGGAGCTGCATGTGTGCCCCATGGCGGGCACAGCTCCCTTCCTTCTGTGGGACAAGACGTCCCCATCCTCACAGTGCCACATGCTGTCCGTCTGTCCCTCCCTTGTCTTGCCCATCTGTGTGTGCCCCTTGCTGTGGCGTGGTGCTCATTGTCCTCTGTGCACCCCCCTCCTGGCTGCCTCTCCCTGCAGCATCCAGCGAGCGGCCGTGTGGATCCTGGAGAACTATTACCACGATTTCCCGGTCTACAACCCTGCCCTCCTCAACCTGCCAAAATCCATCCTGTCCAAGAAAATGTCCGGGTTTAAAGTCTATTCCCTTGGCGAGGGTGAGTTCCCCTGTCCCCTGGCTTCTCCTCTTGTTATCTCTTCTCCTTCCCTTCTCCATCCCCGTATTTTCCCCTTGGAAGGCTCCTGTTGACTCCAGAGAGCCCACAGTGGGATCATCGCAGCCTGGCCAAGGGGCAGGGGGAACATCGGGCACCTCGCAGTCCCCCAAGCCCTCTCTAACCTCACCCTTTTCCCCGCAGAAAACACGACGAACAACTCTACGGGCCAGTCCCGGGCCGTCATTGCAGCGGCTGCCCGGAGGCGTGACAACAGCCACAACGAGTATTACTACGAGGAGGCTGAGCATGAGCGCAGGGTGCGGAAACGCCGTGCCAGGTACGGGGCTGGGGGCAGGGACTGGGTGCCCCATTGCTGCTCCCTTTGGGGTACACAGGACTGCCGCCCAAGGACCTTGGGGCTTTCCCAGGGCGTGTCCACCTCTATCATCCCCAAAACAAGGTATCCACTCTCCTGGGGAAGCACATCTTTGTTGGGCATTGGAACAGGCTGCCCAGGGTATTCCTGGAGGGGGTTGGACAGACGTGGAGATGAGGTTCTCAGGGACATGGGTTAGTGCCAGTTTTGGGTTAATGGTTGGACTTCATCTTGAGGCTCTTTTCCAACCAAAATGAGCCTATGATTCTATGATCACGAGCCTGGCTGTTGCATGGCATGGCCAGATCTCCCGCAAAACTGTTGTGGGGTGGAAGCTAGGTTCCTGCCACCATAGGTGGGCAGGCAGCGAGCAGCTCACGCCCTTGCCTCACGGGATCTCCTGCCTGTGGCTGGACTCTGCCTTGCTGCAGCCACATCCACAGTTTGTCCTCCTGGCAGGCTGGTGGTGGCAGTGGAAGAAGCCTTCACCCACATCAAGCGGCTGCAGGAGGAGGACCAGAAGAACCCCCGGGAGATCATGGACCCTCGTGAAGCCGCTCAGGCCATTTTTGCCTCCATGGCCCGGGCCATGCAGAAGTACCTGCGCACCACCAAGCAGCAGCCCTACCACACCATGGAGAGCATCCTGCAGCACCTCGAGTTCTGCATCACCCACGACATGACGCCCAAGGTGCGCGGGGTGGGACGGGTTCCCAGGTTCTTGGTCCAGAAGGTGAGGACTTGGGTGGGATTTTTACCACACTGTGTGAGAGCGTCTCCTGTGAGAGAACAAGGGGCTGGGGAATACAGCCAGAAAAGTGGGTGTAACCCCGGGGGAGCAACGTGCGGCGATGGGGAGCAGCTGAGCAGGGATGGTTTTCCTGCAGGACCTGCCGAGCAACTTGAGGCTGCAAAAAAAAAAAAAAATAGGCTGAGCTGTAGGTAGGTGACATTCACGTGTCCTTTCCTTCTTCCAGGCGTTCCTTGAGCGGTACCTGACGGCAGGACCCACCATCCAGTACCACAAGGACCGCTGGCTGGCCAAGCAGTGGACACTGGTCAGCGAGGAGCCGGTGACAAACGGCCTGAAAGATGGGGTGGTCTTTGTGCTGAAGCGTCAGGACTTCAGCCTTGTGGTGAGCACCAAGAAGGTCCCGTTCTTCAAGCTCTCGGAAGAGTTTGTGGACCCCAAGTCACACAAGTTCGTCATGAGGCTGCAGTCAGAGACTTCTGTGTGAGCTGAAGAGGAATGGAGAGGGGTTTGGGGCAGGAGGGAAAACCCTCTCCAGACCCCCCGTCTCATCCTCCCCGTCTCCACTGGAGCTCCGGGAGGCTGCGGCTCGAGGGCAGAACTGTGGTGGGCACTGGGACGCAGCGCCCATGCCTGGCTCCATCACTCACCCACGACCACTCGCCCTCCGCCTGGGCTCAGCCTCCACCAGGGTGGGCTGAGCCCCTTCATCCTCCTCCTCCTCCTTGAAACCCAGATCCTTGTAGCAACCCCCCAGAAGGTGCAGCCAGTGGAGGACAGCTGCGCAGCCAGGAAGGAGATGGTGTTTTGGTGCCATAACTCAAGGGCTAAACTCTTATGTTCTTTTCACCAGCGTCTTCAAGCACCATCAGGTCCCAAGGACCTTCCATGCTCACCCATTTTCTACCTGGTGCCTGTCCCGGCTCTGGCCTTAAACTGTTGCCCAGCATTTGGGGCTGTTTTTTAATCCTAGAGGGGAGGATTTTGCAAACACCTCCACGATCCATGGCTGCTATGAAGACCTCCCCAGGCACCCAAGAAACCAGAGTGGCGACACAGAAATGTCTTCCTTGCCTCTCCCCTGATGGTTTCTGCACTCAGCTCTTAACAAAAGCAAGCAAAAATCTGTTTTTTAAGCAAAAGAGAAGAAGGTTTTTTTTAAGCCGTTTCCCTGCTCCCGAGGTGACCTGTGTCCCTGGTCTCAGCAACGTCCCCATGGGGTGGTTGGAGCTGTGGACGCGGGTTGCAGGAAGAGCAGCTTAATATGTCTCTGGGGCTCCAACCCTGGACTTGGAGCTGGCGGGGTGGGTGGACAGAAGGGTTTCCTCATGAGAATGATGAGGGCTGGTGGCTCACGGAGGTCCTGGAGGTCCTTAATTAACATCCCAGGGTGGCAAGTGGCCCGTGGTGATGCCACAAGCAGGGGCTGACTCGCTGTCAGGGACACAAAAGCTTTTGCCTTCCCTTGGGTTTGTTAAGAGTCACAAATACCTCATGGATTTATTTTAATTTTCTTTTCGTTATTATCCCTCTGGATCCTGTTATCCAGCCGCGCTGGGGGCTCGTGAGGTCCCAGGGAGGGTTGTGACTGGGCAGGGTGGGGCTCTTTGGTCATGGGAGCTGCCAAATTTCATCGTGGGGAGGCGTGTGGTTTTACTGGATTTGGGTGGGTTTTTTTGTCCTAAGCACTAGAAGGGCTGAGTTCGAGGGGAGCAATGATGCTGTGTGTCCTCAGGCCACAGGTGCCACCCCAGAGGAGCTGGTGGCTTCCCCAGTAAGTACCAGTAGCACGATTAAGAAGCTGGTGGGGTCCTGTGGGGTCTGTCCCCATGTGGGCAATGTGATGTTCTGGGCTGACTTTCCTCATTTCCAGGAAGTCACTGTTTTTCAGGAGTTTCTAACCCCTCTTGCTGCCTCCCTCATCTTCCAGCCTCTCGAGGCTGAAGAATCCAGGTGTCCCCCCCGGCTTCCCCCGCTCCAGCAGTGCTGCTGCCTCTGGGAGCCCATTCTTGGTGTGTTTTACTGCAAAAAACACTTCCATGAGTGTGAGCGGATGGGTCGACCAGGGAGGGGGGATTTTCCACTTGGATTTTAAGAAGAATAAACCCTTTTTCATTCATTTTTGGGTTTGTTTTTGTTTTGATTGTTGTTTTTTTTTTTTTTTTTCTGCAGAGCCGAGACCTTGTGCATGTGTGCAGAAAACTGTAAAATGTATATATATATTTTTTTTTTAATATATAAAAAGCTTGTTTTTACAGTTTGCAGTGGATTGAAGCATTACAGCAGTGGTAGGAAGTTTGGTTGGTTGGTTTTGGTTTATTTTTTCATAGAGGAGCTAAAATTGTACAATTTTTTTTTTAAATAAAATGAACCCATTTGACTTTTTTTTTTTAATTTTGTCTTCCAACATCCAATGAGAGGAATCGGTCCTGCCCTTGGAGCGTGCTCAGGGCAGGATGAGGGCTCAGGGGTTTTGGGGATCATGGATTTAGGGTCTGTGGGGCCAAGAGTTTGGGGTCTAGAGGGTAAAGGTTTTGTGGTTTGGGGGGTCAAGGCCTTGGGTCTTGTAGGATGGTGGATTTAACGTCTATGGGGCTGAGGGTTTGTGGGACCAAGGATTTGGGATTTATGGGACAAATAACTTGGAATCTAGTGGGGCCAAGGGTTTGTGATCTGTGGGAACAAGGATTTGGGCTTCATGGGGCCAAGGGTTTTGGATCTGTGAGATCAAGGGTTTGGGGTTGATAGGGCCAAAGATTTGGAATTTACAGGGGCCAAGGGCTTGAGGGCCAAGGATTTGGGGTATATAGAGCCAAGTGTTTTGGATCTGTGAGGTCAAGGGTCTGGGCTTTATAGGGCCAAAGATTTGGAATTTGTGAGGGCCAAGGTTTTGGTGGACCAAGGATTTGGAGTTTATGGGGGTGAAGGGTTTTGATGGAGCCATGGCTTAGGGTGAGCAGGGGCTGCTCTGCTAGCAGAGAAATGCCCAAACCCTCCCTGGGGTGAGGACAAGTCCCAAGCACTTTGCTGGGGAGCAAACGCCCCCTCCATGCACAGCTCCTACTCCCCCCTCGCACAAGTGCTGCCTGCCGTTGCTGTGGAGGCAGTGGGTGTGCTGGCACCTGCACCCGCCACCCCAGCACCCACCTGCACCCCCCGCCAGCTCGGGGGCTTGTTTGGGGTCCCCTTACGACAACAGCAGCGCTGACTCTGTGGAACTTGGTGTCAGCATTTCGTTTGGTTTTTGCACCTTTCCTCCCCCTCATCTCAGCCCTGGGCCCCCCACACTGTATCCTGTCGCAGGAAGATGTGTGCTGTGGGCGAGGGGAAACTGAGGCAGGGCAGCAGCAGCCATGAGTTGCATGCAGTGCATGCATGGATGGAGCTGGGGGGTTTGCTGGCCCCCTCAGTGAGCCGTGTTGGGGCTCAGGGTCTGTCTCCCCGCCAGCTCCTCATTTACCCAGGGATGTTCTTTCCTCTCCCAGGCCACATTACCCATGGAGCTTTGGGGCTCCCTAGGGCGTTTATTTCCAGCCCTCACCCCATCTTTGCCCAGTGATGAGTTTTACATTTACCCGACTAGCCCCGGGCCCTGAAGCCAGGGGGTTATTTCAGTCCTGTGTGATTTGGTTTTACATTTACCTGACTAGCCCCGGGCCCTGAAGCCAGGGGGTTATTTAAGTCCTGTGTGATTTGGTTTTTTCTTCCCTCCTTGAGTAATGGAGCAGCACAAGAAATTCCTTCCTCCAGCCCCCAGGACAGCTTCTCACCCTCCGTGTGAAACGGGGGAAAACGGACAACTGACACAGAAAAAAAACTTCAACAGAAAGGGCTGTCTGGCACTGCAACAGGCTGCCCAGGGCAGCGGTGGAGTCACCGTCCCTGGAGGGCTTGAACAGACGGAGGTGAGGTTCTCAGGGACATGGGGTAGTGCCAGGGCTGGGTTAACGGTTGGACTTGATGATCTTGAGGGTCTGTTCCAACTGGAATGATTCCATTATTCAAACTGGGGTGAGTGGGGGAGGCTGCCTGTCCCAGCAGAGAAAGTCCAGGGGTTCTGGGATGAAATCCTGCTTTATTGACTCAGCCATGCCCTCTGCAGGTGCATTGAGCCTCCATCCTCACACACGGGGCACACGTGTGGCCACGTCCCACACAGGTCCCCGTTCCACACGTGTCACTGTTCCTCTGGGATTCAGGCAGATGCTCCAGCATCCATAGGAAGGGCAGAGGTGGCACAAGATGCTCGTGGCCTGCAGCCCCCACATGGTTCCAGGCCAGGACCATCATCCCCATACTGTCCCTCGGGGGTGGCCTTGCACTCCTTCTGGGTGTCTGGAAGCCACTGGTTCCACCAGAACCCCTCAGTCAGCCCCCAGCTCCCGAGGACAGCAGGGACCACCAGCAGCTGGGGGGGTGTCAGGCTGGAGAGAAGCAAAATCAGCTGCTGGGGGCGGGGGAACAGTTACAAACCCTCCACTGGGACCCGCACAGCCTGGAGGGCCAAGGTCTCAGCTGGCAGCTCCCCCCTCTGCTGGGCACTAGGGTGAAATACCTGGGGTGGCACTGGGGGGTCCGGCTCACTGAAGTTGGTTTCGGTGTCCTCTGGGGGTTTCTCCAGCCCCTTTCTCTCCTCCTGCAAGAGAAGCAGCTCAAGGACCCATCTGAGCATCCTCATCACCTGCCACCGCTGTGGTGGATGGGGAAACTGAGTCACAGCCTGGGGTTTGGCCAAAGCCATGCAGGGTAAGAAAGCAGCTCTCAACCTACCACCCGCTCCCCAGATCATACTTTGCTGGCGAGAGGATCCCCATTGGTTGGGCTCACCTGGGGAGCAGGAATTATTGGGATGGTGTCTTGGATAGGGAGTGGGTCCAGGGCTCCCAAATCTGCAACACAATGAGATGTGAATCCCAGCACAGTTAGAGATGGGATAACACGGCACCCTGGCCTCACAGCCAACCGTCCACTTGGTCTGAGCTTCTCTCACCTGAAGAGTCGCTGGTGGGGGCAACTTGATCCTGGCTCCCTGTGGGCCAGGGTAGACACAGGTGTTACACCAGCAGGGCCAAACGAGCTCCATCAAAAGCCCAGCAAGACCCACCTGGTAACAGGGCAGCAGCAGGGGACAAGCAGGTAAGCTTTTGGGTTTGCTTTGCAGGAGCAAAAAAAAAAAACCCTTGAGCCTGAGGTTTGTGTTAAAGCAGAGGAGGAGAAGCACCGCCTCCCCACCCGGGGGGAAGGGCAGAGCTGGCAGCAAGAGATGCAAAATGGAGCAGAAAAGTCCAGACTTCTGGACTCTTAAAGACGGATCTGTGCAAGGGGGAGCTGTCCCTATGGGGCTAAACTGTGGCCAAAGGGGATTTCTGGGGACAGCCTCTTGTTGGTGCGAAGGCCTTATCCTGCCCCCCAGCATAAAGGCAGACACCCCCCCCTCCCCCCACATCGAGCTGCACCAGAATAATTGGCTTTTTACCGCACTTCTCGCTGCTTTGAGGATGTGGGCTACAGGATGGCTGCCCTCCCTTTCCTGCTAAGCCAGTGTGGGGCTGAGTGAAGCTGGGAGATACTGGTGCCCCGGCGGGGTGCTCACCTTCCCCCTTTTTCCGCCGGTAGGTGAAGAAAAGCACGAGCAGAGCAACCACCACAAAAATGGCAGGGGACCAGTACCTGATGGGAACAGCTGACATGTTTTCTATGGGAAAAGACAGAAGATGCAGGATTTCTGCTCACAAAAGTGGCCTGGGGAGGTGTTTCCTGGCACTGAGTGTCTCTGGGGGATGCAGGACCCTCCAGGATGGTGGCACATTCCCAAGCCACATCTATTCCTTTGCCCATGGCACTCACGTGTTTTGTTCTCTGCGGCACCTGTTTGTGTTGGCACGAGGGTGGTGACAGGGACCTCAGTCACCAGAGGAGTCAGACTGGCCATTGGCCATGTCATCAGCTTGCCTTCATCCCTGGTGGTTGTGGTGGGGTCTCCCATGGTCTCTGGAACATGACCAGCCTTCGTGGTGCTTTGATGCCTCAGCTCTTCTCCATTGAGGGCGAAAGCTGGAAACAAGGGTCATTATTCATGTGAATGCCTCCCTAAAGCAGAACTGCCCCTGAGGAGAAGGAATGGAGCTGCAGAGCCAGGGGCTGCACCGGCCCCACCATGGTCCTGCACCGAGAATGGCTGGAAACACAAGGCAGGAGCAAGAAACAGCAAACCCATGTCCTGCCAACTTCGAGTGAGCTGGGGTGGAGATGTGGGGCTGGAGGGCCAGCTCCTGAGTGGGCCGGTGGGTGCTAGTGGGTGCTGCTGGCTCACACCCAGCTGGGACACCAAAGCAGCCAGTCCCACACCACCCTCCTGCATGACACTGCGAAGACAAACCCCCACTAACAAAGAAGGTGCTAATGGGGAGACAGAACTGAAGGCTGGTTGGAAGTCATGTAGGGCCACATGCTGCCAGTGGTGCCACACTGAGCTACTGGAGGTTGGGCAACTGGCAGTGGTGCTGGCACAGATGGGTACTCTGTGGTGGCAAAACAGGATCCCCAAGCAAACTAGTCCGCAGCCGCCTATGGTTCTGGCCATGTAGGAAGCCAAGTGGTCAGTGAGCATCCTTACCACTTAGCCAGCAGAGGGCTGGGCAGGAGCAGGGGAACCCAGGGTGCTGGTTTGGGGCCCAGCTTGGTGGAGGGAGAAGCCAGGAAACCCTAATCCTTCCCCCCCACAAGGCAGACCCAAGCCAAGCAATAGACCAGGCAGCTTTGAGCCTAGCTGCCCATGAAACGGCCAGGTGAGCATCCTGCCCCGGCATGGAATGTCTCCTGGGAAGGCATTGCAGCTTCGCACCCACTTGCCTTCACACCACCCCTTCCTCCTCTTCTCTCCAGCACCACGGTTGTGGGGAGTGCCTGGACCCCACACCATCCCCCGGTCACACTCACCAGCTCCAGAGCAGAGCACGGCAAAGCAGAGCCGCATTGTCCCGACACTGCTCGGCTCCATCCTCCTCTGCCACACCGAGCTCTCCACTGCTGCTCTCGCAATGTCTTCCTTCCCCTTTTTTCCCCACCAACGGCTTCCTGTGAGCTCAAAGTTGTTGGCACTGAAATAGGGTGATTAATGGCCAGAAACCAACCTGGGAGGTCATTTCTGGGGTGAGGGCTAGAGCCCCATCAGCCGTTGGCATGGGTGAAGGACAAGGTGATGGTCCAGCACTATCCTGGCTCCATTCAGGCCAGTTCCTGCTGCCACCACCACCTTGTCCAGGATGGCGACTGGAGTTACAAGAAGAGATTTGGTGCCACGTAGACAAATCCATTGGTAAAATATGTAACCCACTGAGGTATATATTTTTAATTGATGGGTATGGATTTGAGGAACTAAAAATCAAGCCTGACACATACTATGAAAACACAGAGAACAAATTACTCCACGGGCTTGTCAGTAAATGACTGTTTTCCCCCAAAATAATATGCAGACAGAAACTGATCTCAGATGCATCTTGCATTTTTATTCCAGTAGCTCCTAGAGGGGTCTCCTGTGCCAGGCACTTCAAAGAAATCTCTGGTTTCACCCCTGAATAATTTACTATCTGCACAGACAAGACAGAGAGCAAGGGGAAGCAGCATGCACGGGAAGAGGCATCACCACTTGGGCAGCATCTGTCTGTCTGTCAGCGCCGGAAAATTGATGCCAATGTGTGTGTTTTCATCAGTTGACTGGTCTGGGCAGGACAGGGGAGAAGGGTGGGTGGGGAAGTGTCCGGGAACCCAGGTCCCTGTGGGCACCAGCTCAGAGTGAACCCAGGCAGATCCTGCTGGTACGCAGCCACGACCACCCTGTGCAGCATCTCTGCATCACTCAGGGCTCAGAGACCTGCTCTCCTCCCTTAAGGTCTGCTGGGAAGCCACCTCACTGCAGCCACAGCACTTCACATCCAAATATTTCATCCAAGAATAAAGGCCTCATATACAAACACATCAAAGGAATGGAGAAGCATGGCACCAGCCACATTCCTTGTCCTGCTTTCCCCTGAGCCTGGACCACCTCCTGTCCCCAGACTCCAGAGTGGCCCTGCAGCATCCCCGAGGACCACAAGTGCATTCACAGCATAAAGTGATGCTGAAGCATGGTGCAGGGCTGCGAGGTTCCGAAGGTCCATGGCAGGCCCAGAAGCAATGAGCACCAGGGAAGCATCATCAAGCACTGAGGAAGCAGCCGGCAGCACCAAAACCGCAGCAGCCGTGTGTGTGTGCCAGAGCAAAGGCACGTGTTTCCTTCTGCAGCTTTCTGCCACCAAGTGTTATTTTTGCTTTCTCTTGGTTTAGCAACCACAGGAGTCAAAGTATTTACCAAGTTTAAAAGTATAGCAAAAAGAAGGTTATTTAAAAGGACTTTAAGAAGCTCCTCAAGTTTTGCTGTCCTCTTGTCTGGAGGCTCCGCAGTGCAAGGTGCTGCAGAGCGAATTGCAGGAGCATCGGCTCATGTCCTTGCACTGAGAGGGCTGGGTTTGCAACCACATTTTTGGTCCATGTTCCTTGGTCTGGTCAGAGAGGGCAGAAAAATGAGCCCAGACCCCATGGGGATGCCAAAACACTGGTAAAGCTTCTATGCCAGACAAGCCTGCACTTCCATCCTTACATCAATGGTCAAGGACCACTGCCAGCAAGCAAAACAGGGACATCAGCCATAGGGAGGGAAGCGGGAGGATGCTGCAGTCCCATAGGCTGGGACCCAGCGGAGCAGAACACCGTGTTCAGAGCAGGCTGACGGGTGCACTGGAGCTGTGCCAGGGCTGTGCTGCAGGATCTGGTTAGCAGACTGACGAGTAGGGGCTTTTCTCATCCTGCTTCTGGCACCCCAGCATGCTGTTGCTCATCTTCTCATCATCTGTCTGCAACTGCAAAGGGACAAAAGCTTTGATTGTGCTCATGGTAGCCAACCCCTCCACTGGCAAGAGGGAAGGGATCCATGGGCTTGGCTTGAAACTCTGGACACTGAGAAAGCCCAGTGAAGACCCATCTGTCCCCATCCCTCACTTCAGTGGTTATGGCTCTCACCCTGAGGTTTTGTGCATCTCTTTCCTTGGTGCTGGAGTCCCTCCAGGGGAGATGGCCACAAACACGAACTCACCTGGGCCAGAGCCTGGATGGTGGAATAGATGGTTTTGGAGGTCTCTACACCAGAGGCCAGAGTCCGCTTTGAGTTGTCTTGCTGTGCTTTAGAGCAACTCCACAGGTGCACCTGGGGAAAAGATTTTTAAAAGTGTTTCCAGGGGATCTTAAAGCCTGGGTGGGCCAAAGAAACCAAGTTTGGTGGGGCTGGGAACGGAAACCCTGGTGATGCACCACGACGTGCAGGCAGGTTGTTGTGCTGGCTGCTTTTGGGCAAGTCCCCGCACAGGCATGTGTCCCTTTACCTTCCCAGGAGGATCTAACAGACAAAGCCTGGGGCTGTCCACCTGCTGTCCTTCCTCCCCAGGTGAACCCTGTCTCATGTGGGGACCCCCTGGCTGTGCAGCTTGGTCCAGCCACACACCTGGAAGATGGGGCTGAGGCTGGGCGAACTCACCTCCTGGTAAGGGCCGACTTGGGCGTACACTGTCAAGTACCCTGCTCCAGCATCTGCAAGGAGAAAAAAGCAGAGGGTCAGTGAGGGGTCAGGTTGCCGCATTTGGGAAGGGGCTGTGATGGATCCCTTGGATGACCCGCAGTGCTGCTGGGATGCTCCTCACGGAGGGCTGGAGAGAATCCTGTCTTAAAGTGTGCTGAGCTCAGGCAAAAGCCCAGCTTTGCAGGAGCTGCAGCCCCTAAGAGCTGATGGAGGTGTTTGCTGTGGGTCTGGGTCGAGGGGATCGTTGCTTTTCATCCCACTGTCTGTCCTGCCCTGGCCACTGCAGGAGTGAGGCTCTTGCTTCCAGCTCAAAGGACAGCAGTTAAAAAGGACTTGCTAGTAAAAATCAGGTTTTTATGTATAAATACAAGATCCCCATCTGCTTTTGAAGGGTAATATGAATTTGTCTTTCCTTCATATACTGCCACCATTGCAGCAAATGTTGGCATCAGGTTGGTCTCTGGCTCATCAAACAGAGTGAGGAGAGAGGATTTAAATCCTTCATAATCCCATTTTTTGATTAATATTTCAGTGCCTTTCATGTGAAGTGTTGCTGCCAGCCCCACGGAGGAACAACCACGCAGGTTTCAGCCCATGCAGAGAAGAGTGCTTCAGGGAGAGGTTTTTGCCCGTGGTTCCTAACAAAAGAGCTTGATTCTGGTGCTGGGTGCTCCTCGACATCCTGCTCAGGCACATGCAAATGCAAAACATGAGGCAGGAACTCCCCCATTCAAGACAGCTTTATTTCAGCTTATGCCAACAACAAAACATGCACATAAAAAACCCCCAAAAAAGTCAGTGAGGTCTCTGCTTGGCATTGGCTTAGTTGTAGCAGTGATGGGCACAGCGTATCCCATCACAAAACAGTCCTGAACATCAGGGAGAGGAGATGGGAACCAGTCCAGGGGTTTCTTCTTCCACTGGGTTTCTAAGCTGGACTCATACACTGAACCCCCAAGCCTACTGGAGCAGATCCTAAAGCAATGCCAAGGGTGTTCTTCAGTCCCTACGGCCACCGTTGTGCTGTGCCACCTCTCCTAGGAGCCTTGGATTTCTGTCCCCAAGAGCCAGTGACACCCGGCAGCAGCTGTTTCCGGTAGGGGCTGCTGGTGACAGCTGCTCGAGCTGTGCGTGGTGCTACACGGGGCTTGGTTCTCGATGTGGGATTGCACAGCCCCTCATCGCTTGTTTACATGTCTCCAGTTGTTTCTTGCCAGCTTTATATTTTCTCAAACTCCCTCTTGCTTTGGTGACATCATGGCTGCACTCTCAGCTCTTTCTTGGTGGTTTGGCATGAAGTTTTCCAGCAACAGACTGGGGGAGAGCACGTCTTCAGCCACCATGGCATCGCCTGGATCATCCCCTTTCACTCACCTCTGTGTGTGCCGGGTAGGGGCATAGGCAGGTGTCGGGGCCCCGTAAGGTGGGATATGCTCTGGTACCAAGCCACAGTGATGGATGAGTTCCCTCCTGATCTTAAATGTGACCAGGCTGTTCCCATCAGGAAAAAGTGGGAGGAAGAAAAATGCCTGGGAGAGCCTCAGACTCCTACCTGTGTTCGTAGCCTCGACTGCAGGCAAATGGAAGTTCTTCCAGCCTGGGGGAGAAGCAACACGGGGCTCCCGTCAGCAGCAGCAACCAAGGGAACCCCACACAGCATCCTCAACCCCGCGGGTGCCCGGGCACAGGGGCTGGCTGTGTCTTCCCCACTCAGGTCCCATCTGCTCACTAGGTCTGCAGGGACAGTAACCTGCATGGGAAGCAGCTCACCTTTGGATTTACAGTAGATCAAGAAGATAACCACTGCTAAAAGCACTCCCACTCCGGTCACCGCTGTGGCCACGATTCCAGCCTGCCTGCTGGAGTAGGTGCCTTGAAAGAGAAAAATCCAGCAGCAACATCCCAAAACACATCTGCCTCTTCCTGGCATCAGAGCAGGGGAAACAGGCATGTCTCTGCTCCAACACCCCTGCTGAGCCCTTCCCTGCTTTACAGAGACCCATGTTTCATGATAACATGGTCCAATGCAGAAAGGAGGCGACACACTGCACAAGGACGAGTGGCTTTGCAGACAGAGCAGTAGCTGGGAGACTCTCATGCCAGCGCCTCCACCACTACCCATTTTGGTGTCCCTTTCCACTCCAGGGACCTCATGAGTGGCTTTTGGAGGGCCAAAGCCCCAGTGGGCTGGGGCAGCAAACATACATAGAACCACGGTCCCACCTCAAGCCCATCCTTGGCTTTGCCTTTCTGTTGCATGAATTGATTTGATGCTCCCACCCCAAGCTGGGACTTTTTTGGAGGACAAACTAGAAATGGGGACCCACTTTCCCTCCCCAGATTCCCCAGGTGACAAATACATGCATGGATGCTAAGCCCACTGCCCGGAAAGCCTGGCTATCCCCTGTGAGCTATTTCGGGAGGAGACGGACTGTGCTGGTCTCGAGCTGCCCATCTCCCGCCTCCACAGGTGCAGGGATCTGGGGCCCTAGGCACTCTTTCCTGGCTTGGGCAGACTCAGACACTTAGGAGCAAAGCTGGACACAGACAGGCAGTTTGGCAGCTCACCAGTGATGGGAGGGTGGGTTGTGTTTTCTGACGGCACAGTGAGGGGAGAGAACAGGAAAAGCAGTAAGTGCCTCTGCCAGAGGTCTGGGCTTCTCTCTTTGCACACGAAGGTGCAGCTCAGGGGAGAGCTGGAGGCACTGGGAGCAGGATATGGCCCATCCCCACCACCCATCTACACACCTTTCCACAGCTGTTACCTGAGCAGAGGGCAGCAGGTGAGACCACGGTGGTGTTGTGGCTGCTAACGGGGTTTTGTGCCATGCACGTGAGCAGCAGCTTGTCTGGGGGTGACTCCTCCACCAGTATCGTGGGCCCCTCGCTCCACAACCCTCCCAGGCTCCAGCCGTAGGAGACATTGCCATAGCCAGACCCCAATGCAGTGCAGCGCAAGGCGTAGCGGCAGCTGTTGGCTGAGCAGTTCTGCACCGCGCAGGTCACTGTCAGCACCACTAGCTCTCCTGTGGGAAGTGGGGGACTGTCAGGAAAACCTTGACCCCCATATTTAGCACAAAGCATAAAAAAAAAATGCCAACACTAAGAGACGCTTACTGTACACGTGTAGAGTGAAGGTGGTTTTTGCCCCCGTGGTGGTCTTTGCAGTGTAGGTACCAGCGTCGCCCATCCTCAGCTGGGAGATGGTGAGAGCGCTGCCGTTCTTGGGGAAGGCCAAGCGTGGCTTGTACTTGTCATCAAAAAACAGAGCTTCGGGAGGACTGCCAAATTTCACGGCCACTATGACATCGTGGTGAAAGCTCCAGGCTACGGTGTTTCCATCCAGGTTCTGGAGGTGGAAGGTGACGGACCTGCCCACAGCCCTGGTCACCTCAGCCCTGACACTGGAGCATACTAAGGAGAGAAGCCAAGCTTGGGGCTGGCTAGTGGAGAAGGCAGGAGGGCTTGGGGAAGGGTCCTCAGCTAAAAAGAGCCTGGTTCCACTGCAATCACACAGCATGATGCCATGGACAGTCTGATCTACAGAGGCCAGAGCCCCACATGCTCTCTCACAAAGCACCTCTACTCAGCTGTCGGTAAAGTCAGAATCATAAAATGGTTTTGGTTGGAAGGCACCTTCAAAGCTCATCCAGTCCAACCCCTGCCATGAGCATCTTCGCCCAGCTCAGGTTGCTCAGAGCCCCGTCCAGCCTGGCTTGAGATGTCTCCAGGGATGGGGCATCCACCAACTCTCTGGGCAACCTGGGTCAGGGTCTCACCACCCTCAGTGGGAACAATTTCTTCTTCATGTCCAGCCTGAATCTCCCCTCCTTTAGTTTAAAATCATCACCCTTTGTCCTATTGCAATAGATCCTACTAAAAAAATCTGTCCCTATATTTCTTATAAGTACAGAAAGGCCGTACGAAGGTCTCCCCAGAGCTTCTCTTCTCCAGGCTGAACACCCCAGCTCTCTCAGCCTGTCCTCCCAGCAGAGCTCACCTCCATGAGGAGGCAAGAAAATAGGGGACTTCTTCCCCAAATATGCAGCTTCTTCTCCCTTCTTCAGAGAAAGAGGAAGACATTTATCTCTTATTTTGGATACTTCCCATTTCAAATAAAGCAGTTCCTCCCTGTTTGGGTGGGGGATGGAGTTTTTCTCCCCAGTTCCTGGAAAGGAAACTGATCCTGGCTCAGCCAGACCCTGCGGCTGTCACCTCTCCCAGGGGTTCTGCCTTTCTGGTCCCCCCCTGCCCGGATGCCCCCAGGACAACAAGAACAGGCATCTCTGGCCACAGAGAAGGAAAAACTGGCTGGGGAGATAAAGTTGAAGGAAATTCTGCTGGAACAGTAGATAAAACAGCTGAGGGGCTCATTTGGCAGCAAAACCCTCATCAAGGATGCAGGGAAGGGTCCAGGGCAGAGCCACCATCTCTGCCTGTTACAACTTGCCTGAAAAGAGGTAGAAAGTGCCTCCTGTTTCAAACAGCCCTAAATACCCCACAACAAAACCACAAAACCACGGAAAACTCAGAGATAACATGCAGGGTGCAGACTACAAACATGGAGCAGAATAGAGAACTCAGCAGTTGGGACACATCTGACAGCAACTGGATGGAAACCAGGCCAGAGCAGACACCTGACACATTCACGCCTTAGCAGAGGAGGACTGCATGAGAGGCCAGCACTGAATCTTGCTGAGCACCTTTCACACCAGTTTTCCCAATTTCTTTTGGACAACTGCATCCCTGTAGAGCTGCACTTGCACCCAGAGGTGCTGGTCCTGCATGCATGAGCCCTGTCTCCGCTCTCTCTCAAGTCCCTTAAACCACCCTGAGCTCTTCATGGGCTCCTTCCCTTCCACCACCGAGGGGAAAAATCAGCATCTTGCACTTACTTGCTTGATGGAGGAGGAGGAGGGTGAGTGACAGGCACTGCAAAGCATCCATCAACTCCAATGCACTCAGAGGGGTTCTCTGCACCCGAATATTCACTACAGGTTGTGGCAGCAAGAGGAAGACAAAACGCCTGTGCAGCTTTCCCTTCCGCGGTGGATGGGTGGAGAAAAGCTACACGCTTTGTCTGTTGGGGGTGACACCAAGTCTCGTGACAGAAGGGGTATGACGAGGAGGAAAGTTCCATGGTACGTGCTGAAAAACTCCATTTCCAAGCAAAGGCAAGTGTGGCAGTTGAGGGAGACTGGGAGTCCCTGGGGAAATGAGCAGAGCCCTAGTGAGGACTGGGGAGCCCTTGGGAACCAAGGCAAGACCTCAGGAGAACTGGGGAGCCCCATAGAGTCAAGGCAAGCCATGGGGAAGACTGGAGAGTTTTGGGGAGCCAAGACGAGCCTTGGGAAAGACTGTGGAGCCCTGGGAAGCCAAGGCAAGCCCTGGGGAATTCTGGGGAGCCTTGGGAAACCAAAGTGAGATCTGGGCAGCTTGAGAGATCTGAGGCGAGCCCTGGAGAAGACTGGGGAGCCTTGGGGAACTGAGGCAAGTCCTTGGGAGTACTGGGTGTCCTTGCAGAGCCAAGGAGAGCCTTGGGGAATATTGGAGAGCCCACGGGAGATGAGGCGAGGTCTATGGATCTTGGTGAGCCTAGACAAGTGCCTCATTTCACAATAGTAAAGCACTAACATTGTTCCTGAACTAAAAACAGTTCCTCTCTTTGGCAATGCCTGGCAGTGGGGTGAGATAAGAGACACCCTGGGGGATGAACCACCCTGCAGATGACTTTACCTCCTCCAATCATCACATGGGAGCTCAGTGTGTCCACGTCATTGTGGCTCAATTCTCCTCTGTGTAAACTCTTCTCTATATTTAGTATCTGACATCTGGCACATCCCAATGGCACCACGCAGGGTCAAGGACCTGTCCAATCGTTCTGCAATGACCAGTTCCATCCTGCACTAAGTGCCAGTCACAGAAACTGGAGCTTTTACACCATTTTAGAGTCATAAGGACAAGAGTGACCTTGATCTTCTCTAGACCTGTCTATGCCCCTGGGGGAAGTGGTCATTTTGTGGGTAGACTTTTCCAATGAAGCAGCTCAGCTGATTTTCTGTAGTGAGAAAAGGAGGAAGCTTGTGATGTGCCAAAACACTGATTTCTCTTCCCCCCAAGGCCTGATCCAACCCCTAACACACACCTCCAGCAAACCTTTCCAAAAGACTTTACTATAAATTTATTTACCTTTCCCTTAGTAGCAGCACACAAAATCAGATCTGCTGTATGAGCCAAGTTATGTTGGGATTATGAAACAGCTCAGACTGAGGGCAGGCTGGAAAGAGTTGACAGCCCAAATCCCTCACATCCAGGTTCCTCCAGCATCCCCACACTGGATATTTCCAAAGGGAAGATGGGAGATGCTATGAGGAGGATGGTGGCCAGGCAGGGGCTGCATGCCCCTTCTCAGTCAGAAATTCAGCTTTAAATGGTCCGCCTGGAAGATCCTTGTCTCTTCGTGTGATGGAGATGGAAAAGTGCAGTGGGACGTGGCTGCTGCCCCGGGCATGGGTGAGGGGCTGCGGGTGCCCCCGGTGCAGGGCTCAGCCCTGAGGGGATTGCAAAACTTTCTTCACCACTTTGGCCAAAACCCAGGAGTTTCATAACCAACTGTGGAGCAGATGTCAAAAAAAAAATTCACTTCTGATTTTTCTACATTGTCATTTAACCCATATCCCTGAGAGTCACAAGTGCCACTCATTGCAATGAGCTCCCTCTAGTGAACCTGGGGCCACAGGATAAGACTGTAAGGTGAAAACCCACAGGGCAGCAATGAAGTTGGAATGTAAATCTGCTCTGGCTATGCTTCCCAGTGCTGCACCACAGTGCTGATGGGTTGAGACATCCTCTCCAAGGTGCTGTTTCTCTCTCCCTTGCTCATGCGGAGCTGCAGGGTCATATCCAGAGCCCCTCTACCCTTTCCTGGTGCTTCAGCATCTCACTGGCTGCCCTTAGTCACAACCTGGTGAGATTTCTTGCTTTGCTTCAGCCCTGTTCTTTGCTCCGCTGTCCCTCACCTCCGCATTGGCATCGCCCCAGCTCAGCTGTGGTGGGTGTTGGCGTGTACCAGAGGGTTTTGCCCCAATTCCCCAGGGACAAGAGGGGTTTCCTCCAGCCGGGAATGGGGATGTCAGTGTGCAGTGAGCAGAGCTGGAGACTGGGCTGGGCATCAGACCATGGGCCTCATCACACTGGCGTATACTGTCTTGGGCTCCACATCAGGGCTTGGTGTCTGTAGCAAAAAACAGGGAAGCAAGAGGTTCGGTGAGGCATCTCAACTGGGGGATGCTGCGGGGTGTCCCAAGTGATGCCCCAGTCCTGGAGGGCAGCCTCCCTTTACCTGCGAGAGGGAAGGTGGCTTTGCTGGGAGGGTGCACACAGGGCGCAGGGCTCTGCTGGGAGCCAGGGCTGTGTCTGGGGGCAGACCGGTGGCTGCAGCGTAGATGGTGGTGCAGGAGGCATGCTCAGCAGCGGGGACTTCTTTCTGCTTCCATGTGGAGAGTGAAGGATCAGCAGCAGCAGCTGGCTTGCCACAGGTGCTCTTTTCTCCTTCTACCCCCACGTCGTCCCTGGTTTGCACTGAGCAGGACTTGGAGAGGGGGGAAAAAATGCCCAGTTTGTCCCCAAAGCCACCCTGGGATGCTGGGGGCTGGGGAATCAGCAGCACCCAAACTTATTCCCAATGATTCCCAAGTTAACAGCGGCCAGGCTGACTTCTGCAATGGCAAGGATGGGTGACCCCGGGGTGTCCACAGCCATCCCAGTCCCCCATGGTCACTAATTTTACCTGTTGCCTCACCAGCCATGGGGCTGTGTTGACACTCAGAGGCCAAAACCCACAATGGAGGGTGCTGCAGACCTGTAAGGAGGGACCCAGCAGCAACCAGCGACTTTGGGTGCTGCTGTCCAAGACCCCCACCCAAGAAACCCCAGCAGGGTTGTGCCCACAGTCCCTGAAGGCTGCAGCACTCAGGATCCTGTCACTGAAGGAGTTTTTCCATCGCTAAAGGAGCATTTTTCCCCATGCACCAAGACAGGCTGAGATCGTGATGGCCATGGCTCACCTCCACCCGCTGCACTTGGGAGTAGATGGTGTGCACTGTGCTGTCCTCAGCAGGTGACAATTGCTCCTGCTCCTGGCCAGCTGTGGGAGGATAATCACATCAGAGGGGAGCAGGAACTGGGGGGGACCCTGGCACTTTGTAATCCACATCAAACTCCTGTGCCCCAGGGCACGGTGAGGGTGAGCCCATGCTGGGTCTGTCTGCGGCACAGTGCCTGCTGGCTGAACCTGGCTGTGTCCCTCTCACCTGCCCAGCCATGGTCAGAGGATTTCTGGGCGCTACAGGTCACATTAGCAAATTGGTCACTACACAGGGAATGTGATGGGGTGGCAAAGATCAGCTGAGGCACTTTGAGAGATGATGTTCTCTTGAATGTGGGCTGGGATCATTCAGTTCCCTTTGAGACCTGGAGATGTGATCTCAGATGCACATAATCCAGGTGAAGTGTTGGAGAACACATGCAGGTACATTTCTTTTTTTCTTTTTTTTTTTTAAGCTGTTTTTCTTCGTGCCCTTGACACTATGCTTCAGGAGAAACACATTTTGCTCCTTTCCACAGGCCAGGGTACCCTGCAGATGAGGTGTCCATGGGGATCAGCCCCTTGGTCTATTAGCTGGACCTGTCTGGGGGCAATTTCTGTCCCCTCTGCAAGGCTCATCCCACCTGTGGACCACCAACTGCCCCAGCACCACTCCCTCACTGCACTCACCAACAGGTGTGGCCAAATGAGCAATGACGAAGGCCATGGTCAGCACCACTAAGGCAATGGGCGCCACCACCATCAGCACGAGGTGCTCCATCCTCAGCCCAGTGCTGCCTGGGATGGGGAACAGAAAAGGGAGGGCGTCAGCCACTGGCCCTGGGGCCCAGGGTCACCCAGAGCTGAACAGAACAGGCTGCTAAATTCTGCCTTCATCTCACCGCCTAATTTTGGTAGAACAGGAAACAAGAGACAGGAAATGCTTTTCTTGAGCAGAGCTCTCTCTAATTGCCACCAGACTGCAACAGTCAGCAAAAAAACTGCTGGAGGATAGATTGGGGCAAGACAAAACCCTAAAAACATCTCCAGTGGCTTTATGGAGGCCTGCAGGGAGGCAGCTCCTGTGTACAACAGCCTTGCATGGCAGGTGCATGAGAATGGGGCCCTGGGACAGAGCTCTGCAGTTCCCAGCACAGGGAGGCACCCGGGGTGGCCCTGCTCAAGGGCCACTAATGGTGACACCGTGCAGAGATGTCCCACCATGCAAGGGGTGTTGGGGCAAAATTATGAGAAAGAAACCCCAAACCCCCCAGGGTGTTTCATTTCAGCATCTCCCTTTCTTAAGCAAGAGTCCCAACCATTTTTTCCATGGAGATAGTTTCTCAGCACAAGTCACCACGAAAGCCCCAGCACAGTTCCATGCAGAGGTTCCATGTGAGTTCACCTCTGGCTCCCTGGAGAAAGGGGCAGCCGCCATGTCACCCAGCCCCAGCAAAAGTCCCCCACGTCACAAGGGAGTGCTAGAAAACCCCGGTGAGAGTGTGACTTTTACCCTGAGAGACTCTGGAGGGAAAGTTGTCACCGAGGTTTTTCTCCTCCCCAGACCGCCCAGCATATGAGTGTCATGCACTTAAAATAAGATCTGAGCACCAGAGCGTGGTGGCCGTGCTGCCTGAGGAGGCAGGTGGGACCCACAGCTCTGGGGCCAGCATTTACAGGGAGGACTGAGCAACCCTGGGCCACTTTCCCTGTGAAAGGCTCCTTTGAGGCTGCCTAAAACAGCATGAAAAAGTCCCCTGCAAAGTGAGAGGAGGACCAAGAGGCTGGAGAGAGCCACATCAGCACTTGGCGACTTACCCCCTTGCTCGTAGCTACATTCAAAGGACTTGAAGGGAACAACACCCCTGCTGATAGGGTTGCTGGCTGTGCAGGCACAGGCAATGCTGGAGTTCTGTAGGGGGTAGGAGAGGTGCAGGAGGCTTCCATTGTGGGTGCAGAGCCCCGAGGTGCCAGCATCCCAGCCTTCCCAGCTGTAGGAGACACTGTCCCCTCGCTCTGCTGTGCAGTTGACGGTGATCGTGCAGCTGCCATTGGCCAGCTCCCAGCTGAGGATCTGGATGCTGGGATCAGACACCGGCTCTAAAGAAAAGAGGAAGGGCAAAGGCTTGTGGCTGGGGAAGGATGCAAACGTTGCCTTGGTCCCTGCCTGGGAAATCCTTCTGGCCATTCCTAAATCCCCAGGTGATGGAGAGGAACCAGTCTGGCCCCAGAGCCACTGCAAATGGCATTAGAGACATGGTCTACACACCCCCAAAGGCTTATTGGGGTACCCAGACGGGGCTGCAAGAGGGTCCTGGACTCACTGCAGCACCTTGACATCAGGGTGGGCATCTCCCACCCCTCTCAACCACTGCCCACCTCCCACACCTGCTTCCAGCATTGCCAAAGGCTGGGAGCATCCAGCATGGTCCTCCCAAAGCAGTGTGTCTCACCGTACACCTCCAGCTGTATCTGCCAGACTTTCTCCTCCGACTCCTTGCTGACAATGTACTCGTAGAGCTGCCTGTCCTGCCGACTGGTGTTCAGGATCTCCAGGGAGAAATCCAACTCGTGGAAGCGAGTCCGTCCCTTCATGTAGTTGGTGTAGTTGCCGCCCAAGTACTTGAGGAGAACAAGCTTCCTCTGTGGGTCCTCTGTGTCCCGCTTCCACACAGCTGTCCCAAAGTGCAAGGTGAGGTTCTGGAGTTCAGGGGGTATCCGCAAGATTGACGCCTTCCCCAAAGTGCCCAGCACTGTCTCTCTCACTCCATGGCCCATGTCTGGGAGGAGAGGGGAGAGAAGGGCTGAGGCAGGCACGAGGAGCTCAGAGTGACCGTCCCCCATCCAAGCTGTGTCAGAGGAGTACAGATGCCCACGGAGCTGCAGTAGCCAGCAACGGCATCAGACCCACCCCAGTAATCCACAGAGTGGATTCAGGTTCAGGTGTGGGTTCAGGTGTAAATCCCAGGTTGTCCTTCTCCTGATCAAGGTGGTCGCAGGTGTGTTTCTTGATGGCCATGGAAAAATGCTCTTACAAAGAGGGTGTAAGCATGTCCAGGGATGGTGGGACAAAGATTTGGACCACCCACCCATCCCAAAACACCTCGACCACTTGGCTTCCCTGGAGAGCATACAGGAGGAACTTCTCCCCCAAACCCTTTCCTGTCTTTGGCTGCAAGGCAGTGATTCATATCTGCCCACACCCCCAGGGCAAACAACTTTGTTTTCATAGGAAACAGCGTGGGGAGCAGTGCCAGCCACCAGCAGCAAGAGCATGGAAGGGACCTCAACCACGTCACCCCCATGTTTCCTACTGACTTCTTTCCATCAGAATGAGGGTTTGCCCCAGAAAAGAAAAGAGAGAGGAAGCTACCCCGGAAGAACAGGTCTGGGGAGGCTCAGATAAACCCAGTGTCTGCCTTTCCTGTGGCACTTATGTTTCCAGTAAAAACCACAGAGCAAACGCTCTCTCTGCTGTCATCACAAGTGAGTGCTATCACTCATTATTTTTCCACCTCTATGGCAAAAAAACACAGCAGTTCCTGAGCTGTCCCTGTGGACTACATTTCCCAGGCGTTGAAGCAGCCATGTGGACACAGTCGCCGTCCTGCAGAAACCCCATGGTCCAGCTGACTCAGTGCTTCACACTTTTTTTTTGCTGATACATTTACTGGAAAGACCAATACACAGACAGATGCTGTATTTTCTCAGAAACATATTTTTTGACGCACAGTGGTTAGGCTCTTCATTCATTACCAAATGGAAAAGCCCTTTTTACATCATGTTAGAAAAATCATCTGCCCAGGCAAGGAACATCTCCTTTGTGGGGAAGACAACTCAGCTGGAACAAGGCTACAGGGAGAAGGATGTAAAGAGCTCTGGAATCATCTGTGATGGAACCCAGATGGAGGTCATGGAAGACAACAAGTGATCTGCACAAGCATGGCACTGGGTCTGGGGTAGCCCTTGCATCAGATATTGGGCCAGTGGGACTTTTGGCATGCTGGCTGGACAGAAAATCCCAGGGGGATTTTACAGGCAGATATTCTAGTAACAGTGAGCCAGAAAAGCTGAGGAGAAACCCCAGCTCTGCCAAGGTCTCTGTTTTCCCAGCCAAGCCCTTTGTTTTGCTCCCAGCAATTGTGCAGATGTGGTGGCAGAGGGCTCGTGGGGCTGCAGGGACACATGGTGTCGCCAGAGAAGGGGACCTGATGTCAGCCTGGCATCAAGAGGAGGGTCAGGATCAGTCACAGCTCCTGTTGCTCTGCTTAGGGACCCTGGCCTCTCTGAGCTCTTTTGTGCCACCAAAACTGATTTCTCAGCAGCCTCCTGTAACTGCCATCAGGCTGGAAGGAGAGGACCTAGGAGCCCTGCTTATGTCCGGGTGGTCCTCACTCCCTGACAAGTGAGGGGAGTAGATTTTGACTTGTCTAGAACACCACCATCTCCACGACACCATCCACAGCCAGCCACAGCTCTCCAGGCAGCCAGAAAACAGGCATTGCCCCACTGTCAGTCCCCTTCCACTTGCCTTATACATGCTTTATTACTTGAGTACCATCTCCCAGCCCACCAGCAACTCTTGACCCAAGACACTCTCAGTATCACAGGGAGTGAGATGCTCCACCAAGGACCTTTATCTCACATACCCCAATTCATATCTGGTACTAAATTATTTGCTTGGTGCTATTAATACCCCATCAAAACATACGGTAGAGTTCTTCACTATTGCAGCTACACTTTGTCCATCACTGTTCATTCATCATCTTTTATTCTCTCCTCCCTCAGCCCAGGTGGTAGGAGCATATTAGGGATGCACTGTGCATCCAGCTTGGAGTTGTGAGCCATTTATCTTCTATTTATACTCAGTTTGCCCACCTGGCTGGCACACAGTTTGTGATTTCTAAAGGTCTTCATATCTGACCAAAAAAACCCCAAAACCCCATGATCCGAACAGAGTATTTCAGGGAGAGGAAAACATACATACCCCAAAGACAGCTGAGAGAGATCAACAGCCAGAGCCCCACACTGCAGCCCATGCCTCTATCACAGAGCTTCTGCTGCAGTAGAGTTAATATCTGCTGCCGGGATCATTACAGGAACAGGTGTGCTCAAATCAGAGACGCTGTCCTGGGCCGTGTGTTTCCTGTTTTTGGTTGAATTACTACTTTCTTTTTTTTTTTTTTTCCTTCAGTGGAAAATATTCAAAGCACCGAGTTGCTCCGCTGAACGCTTCACCAGAAACAGCCCAAGAGATCTGCAGAAGGAAACGGGGCATCAGTTTCAAGTTGGTACCAGAACTACATCATCCTGCCACAGGTCCTTAACCCAACTCCGAAAGAAAAGGAAATGACCAAATGACCAGTGAGAAAGTAAGTTTGCTTATGGTATCAGTTTCCCAGGGCTGTACAGAACCTTTAAACCCTGATACCACAGCAGGGGTGGAGGCAGGTGGCCACATGGCAGCGTCCCAAACCCTACTTCTCCATCTCAGTTCCATGGGACCGGGATCCCACAGGAAGGCCCCCCAGAGAGCCGGCTTGCACTGGTGCTCACAGCCGTGGTGCAGGAAAGCCTCAGATATTCTGGGATAAAACCACACCACTGCTTTGGGCTTGGATTGTGCAGGATCTACAGTGAGTAGAAGTACAAGTGGTCTTTAAAAGCCCACCAAGGAAAAGCCCAGTCTTTGTTCTCAGGCTGAGTGCTCACAGTGGTGACCTGGACTTCAGCTTGTTTGTCTTCAACCCCATCAGCCCAGACTGTGCTCAGGGATGGGAATGGTCCCCTCCCGGGGGGATGAAGGGTAGGTCACAGTCTCCTGCGCTCAGCAGAGAGCCAGAGATGGAGCATGGGGAAAACACCACTTGCTTGTTCCACTGCTGGAAAGGCGTGAGAAAAGCCAAGTTGTTTTTGTGTTTTTAGTGGAATGAATTATTCACCTCCCTCAGTGCTCGACTTGTGCATCTTTAAAATGGGAAAAGGGTTTTTTTCCTATTGCTTACCTCAAGTTTTTGTTGGCTTTTTTTTTTCTGGTTTTCAGATGAGAGCAGAGGCAACAGCGAGAAACAGGAATGACTCCACTGTTTTAAACCAAATTTGAGGGCCACAAGGAAATAAAACGTGAACTTATATCCCCATGCTTTTCATCAGAGCCAAACTCCAAGCTCTCCATGAGTTTTGCTTCAAACAAATTATTTCTAATGACAAAAAGCCTAAAACCACACTAGAGCTCCCCGGCACCATGATGGGCTGCTTCTCCCCACTCAGTGCTGCCATCCTGTGGCAAAACTCGGGTACAGAATAAAAACCATAACTAGAGGAGGCTTTGGGAGTAAATAATGCCTATAATCTACTCCAGCTATTACTTAAAACTCTGCAGACAGTAATTACCCCCGATTTATACAATAAAACTAAAAATAGTGGAATATAAATACTGGAGCACTAATTGGAAGTAATACCTGTAGAGAAAAAACCCTCTAGTTTATACTAAAATAAAAATCATGTGTGCTAGTCAATGCACTTAGTAGTAATGTAATGATAAAAATGTTAAAGTGTAAATAAATGAAATATTATTTAGGTGTGAGCAATAACTAAATTTAATGTCAGCTATTACTTAATGAACTAGGTGGTAATTATTCCCAATCTGTATCATAGTTTAAAAAACACATTGTTTGGAATTTCTTTTAAATGATAAAGGCAAAAACTAATTTGGAGTCATCAGTAGCTACATTTGAACAACCGTTATGAAATAAACTGCAGACATGAATGACTGCATAGGAAACAAAGTAAGGAAGCTTTAGGTTTTAAAAAGCATTGGAAAGTAATCAGGAGTGTTTAGTATATAAATTATAACAGCATGCAGTATAGTTAAACATATGTGAGGGTTATGGTCAGCGTTATGGTCAGGGTCAGGGTCAGGTTAGGGTTAGGGTTAGGATAAGGGTTAGGATTCGGCTTGTTTTAGGATTAGATTTAGCATTAGGATTAGGCCTAGGTTACGGTTAGGTTGAGGTTTAGGGTGTTCCAGCACTCTGCCCCAGTGATATGTAGCACCCCACAGCTTCTGCATTCTGCCAGGAAGGTGAGGCGGCGGTGGGCGTGGAGGAGCCCGGTATTGCCCAGTGACTCGCTTCAGCGTTTCCTTCTCGCTTTGCAGGCGCTTTGTGGGCCCTTCGGACCGGGAGGAGCATTTGCGGTGAGCCGGGCTAGGGGCGAGGAGGAGCGCGGGGCCGGGGACTCGTTCCAGGCGCTACAGATCTTTTGCTTCTCGCCGTCTTAGGCGTCACCAGCGCTGAGGATTTGTGACTGCGCCCGCGGCACGACGCGTGACCGGACCGCCCTGGAACTCAGCAGGAGGTGGGTGTCGCGGAAGGGGTCGGCGTTTGCCCCGCGACGCCACGTGCCGGCGCAGCTTAGCGAGCGTGTGCTTTCTCGTGCTCCTGCAGGCGCTGAAGAGGAACCCGGCGACGCGGGAAGACGGCCGTTGGTGCACGTGGCGTTTTCCTCTGCCGAAGATGGGTTCGGTCCCTCGGCCCTCTGAAAGCTAAGTGGAGGCGCGAGGGCTGGGAAGGGGCTGGGAATCGCAGGGACGGGGGGTTTAGCTCTGCTAAGGGCAAGGGCCGTCCAGGAACCGTCCCCTTGGCACGGGTCAAGGGCCCGGGGACCTTTACAGTGCGATGCCAGCGTGTGCCGGGCAGGGCAGCTCCAGCCTGCGTCTGCGTTGTGGTGTAGTTCGGGAAGCCTGCCTTGCGCCTGTCCGCCGATTCTGGCGTCTCGTTGCGTTCCAGAGGCACGAAAGGCCTCTGGGGTGCCATCCCGGCATCTGGAACGCTGGTGCCGATTGGGCGCCGGTTTTCTGGTGTCGGCAGCCGAAAGCGTGGCGGGTTCTTGCCTTTCGGCCGCTTCTGGTCAGGGCTGATTGTGGCGTTGTCCTGGGCTGTGCCGGCAGCTGTGCTCTCTACCCATCCAGTTTCAGGGACTGGAACTTCAAGATGCTGGGAAGAAGTTCTTAGGTGTTGCAGCAGCTTCTCGTTTGGTTGCGCCGTCTCTGCTCGGTTGCGGCGGTGCCGCCATCTCGTTAGGAGCCGTGACGTTGGGCTCCTTTTTCGTTTGGGGTTGCAGGAGAGGCTCCTCGCCTCACCGCTGCCTCCCCGTAGATCATGGGGATCGATGCCCGTCTGGTCTGGAGTGTCGTGTTCGTCGTGGAGCGTTTTTGGCGCTGTGGCCGTCGCGTGGTCTATAAGGTTCTGCAGAGCGTCTGTCGGCCCGGGTGCGCGTTTGGCTCGGAGCTGCTCTGCCCGGACGCGTGGAGTCAGGGGAGGGCGGACGGAGCTCTGGCGGTCCCCGGTTAATCTGCTGACGCGTTGAATTGCCTGGGCAGAGGCGGTGCGGTCATCTGGGATGGAGTGGCCGTGGGCAGGGGAGCGGAGGGTCCCCGCGCAGGCGTTTGAGAGCCTCCGCAAGAGCCTGGGATGTTATTGCGCGACAGAAGGCAGACCTGTGGGCTGGTCAGGCTGTTGATGGGCTGCTGGGTGACTCGCTGAATAACCTGATTTCAGGAGCAGAGGGACAACTCGGCACGGGAGAGCGACGGAGGAGGCGAGCTGTGCGCCGTAAGCAGGTGGGTCGGTGGGTGGTGCCAGAGGGGAGCTGTGCCATGTGGCTCTAGCTAAGCTCGGTCGTTTCTCTGTTTCCTAGGTGCGAAGCGAAGAGGAAAGCGGGCTGTCGGCAGCTCAGCTCCTCGGGCCAGGTGAGCACGGAGTGCTGGGCCGAAGCGGCAGCTCGTTTCAGGTCCCGTGTTGCTGGCGCGGGTCCGAGCGTCCTTTGGTGGTGTTTTACAGGCGGCAGCTGAGCGTCTCGGCGGTCCGCGGCGTGGCAGTCAAAAGCAAGGGCGGCCGGGTGGGCGAGCGGCCCAGGTAAGGGAGGGCGAGCTGGGACCGTCTGCGGGCAGGCCGTGTTTTCGGGCGGCGTCCGAGCGCGTGCCTCTGGTATTGCAGGTGCCGCAGACGAGCCGGGAGGGGCGAAGCCGCACGCCGGCCGGCAGCCGAGAAGGTGAGGCGGCGGTGGGCGTTGAGGAGCCCGGTATTGCCCGGTGACTTGCTTCAGAAGTTTTTCAAATACATAGCAGATAAAACTAACACCAGAGGCAATGTAGGCCCGCTGATGAACGGGGTGGGTGCCCTGGTGGCAGAAGATACAGAGGAGGCAGAATTCCTGAATGCCTTCTTTGTCTCTGTCTACTCTGCCGGAGGCCGTCCTGGGGAGCCCTGTACCCCTGAGACCCCGGATGAAGCCAGGTCAGTGGAGGAGTTTGCTTTAGTCGATGAGGACTGGGTTAGGGAGCAATTAAATAGTCTGGACATCCATAAATCCACGGGTCCCGACGGGATGCGCCCACGGGTGCTGAGGGAGCCGGCTGAAGTCACTGCTGGACCGCTCTCCGTCATCTTTGCCAAGTCTTGGGAAACGGGGGAGGTGCCCGAGGATTGGAGGAAAGCGAATGTCACTGCAGTCTTCAAAAAGGGCAAGAAGGAGGACCCGGGTAATTAGAGACCGGTCAGCCTCACCTCTGTCCCTGGGAAAGTAATGGAACAGCTTCTCCTTGGTGCCATCTCAAGGCATATCAAGGATAAGAGGGTTATTAGGGGCAGTCAGCATGGCTTTACCAAGGGTAAGTCATGCTTGACCAACCTCATAGCCTTTTATGAGAATGTAACAAGGTGGATGGATGATGGCAGAGCGGTGGATGTGGTCTACCTTGACTTCAGCAAAGCCTTTGACACAGTCTCCCACAGCATCCTCACAGCTCAGTTGAGGAGGTGTGGTCTGGACAATAGAGTAGTGAGGTGGGTTGCAAACTGGCTTAAGGAGAGAAGCCAGAGAGCGGTAGTCAATGGTGCAGAGTCTAGTTGGAGGCCAGTATCCAGTGCAGTGCCTCAGGGGTCAGCACTGGGGCCAATGTTATTCAATATATTCGTTAACGATTTGGACGAGGGAATAGAGTGTACTGTCAGCAAGTTTGCTGATGACACCAAGCTGGGAGGGGTGGCTGACACGCCAGAAGGCTGTGCTGCCATCCAGCGGGACCTGGACAGGCTGGAGAGTTGGGTGGGGAATAACCTGATGAAATTTGACAAGGGCAAGTGTAGAGTCCTGCACCTGGGCAGGAACAACCCCAGGTTCCAGTATAGGTTGGGAAATTACATATTAGAGAGCAGTGTAGGGGAAAGGGACCTGGGGGTCCTGGTGGACAGCAGAACGCTTGTCTCTGTTACAAGATGAGCCGTGTCGTCCTGCGTGACGCGTAACGGGAGGATGGCGTAGTAGCGGTGCTCTGCAAAAGAGCCCGTTAGGGGGTATTTTAGCTCGCGGGAAAGGGATTGGGAAACCACCTGGTGGGAATGCGAGGAGAGCAGCCCTGGCGAAATCTGAGGAACAGAGGCCATTGTATAAATTGGACAAGGAAGGAAAGGCTGTGGGCAAAGCGCGGTGCTGCACCAGGCCTCCCCAACGCGGTGCCGCGGCGCGCCTCGGTGCTGCCGCCCTGTGGAGAAACTCGGGTACTGCAGCGCACGGCAAGGGGGGGGGGCAGAGACGCCGATCGAGCCGCGGGGGTTCGCGGTCGGGTCTGTGCGTGCCGGTGTTCGTCCCCCCCGACAGGGGTCAGGTCCCCATTGGTGTGCAAACGACACCCCTCCCTCGATGGCTCCTTAGAAGGGTTAATCCCAGTCCTCGTTCTTTTGGCAGCGGTGGGTCTGTGACCTCGCGGGAAGCCCAGGCTTCTGCACAGAGCTCGTCGGGAGCGGGAGCCGCGGAGGCGGGGGGCCCTCGACGAGCCAGAGCTGCGGCAGACGGAGGGGGCGCGCGCGCTGCCCGGGGGCCACGTCCGGCGGAGCCGAAGTGACCTGCGGCGGCAACGAGCGGGAGCCGCTCGGAGCTGGAGCGGCCGTTGGCCGCGCTTTCCCTGGGGAGGTGAGCGCGGGGAGCCCGGCCTCTCTCTCCCTCGGGGATTAAACCCGCGCCTGTCCGCGCCCTTCCCGGGGGCAGCGGCGAGGCGGGGTCCCCCGGCTCTCCCAGGGCGGCCCCGCTGCCGGGGGGCACGGGCGAGGAGGCGGCAGCGCCTCCTCGGTGCCGGGGGGCGGAGGGGAGAGAGACCTGCCGGCCGGAGCCGCGGGGCGCGCGGCCCCTCTGGGCCGCAGGCCGGGGGCGGCAGACGGGTTCAGGTGCTTTGGCCTGCTTTTTAGCCAGCGTGGCCTTCTCCGCGCCGTGAAGAAAATCCCGCGTGGTCGATTCCGCTCACCGCTCGGGAGATGCCGCGTCTCTGGGGCCGTGGACTGGGGAAGAACGTTTGCGAGTTGGAGGGCGCTACAAGATATTCCACGGGGAAGCCGGAGAAGAGGCAAATTGGCTGCCAGTGGAGTTGCGTTCCTTCGGTTTAGGACGTTCAGCTTGTCCTTCCAGAGAAGGAGCAGTCGTTGGTAGGGCCGAGAGAGGCTTTTAAGCGCGTGATTGGAATTGGAGCCAAATGGCACTTGACGTTGCCGCTGTGGGTCTTGGCTTTCAGTGGTTTCCCCGCGGCTGCCTGGTGTTTGGGAGCTCGGAGCGGGCATTTTTTTTCCCCCAAGGAGAGGCTGTGCTTGAAACAGAACTTGCTTAAAGAAGACAGACGGGGCGGGTGAGGATGCAGAGCGGGCCAATCAGATCGCTCGAGAGGGCTGGAGGGGCGGAGCGCCGATAGGCGGGGAGAATGGCAATTGATGTGCGTAGGCAGCCAATGAGGTTGCCGGGGGGGCGGGCGTTGCCGTGTCCGTACTGCGCATGCCCAACTTGCGCAGTCCTCAGTCAGGTCCGACGCTGAGGCGGGCTCCTGGGGGCGGAGCGCAGGAAGGAGCATCCAATAGGAGGACGGCGCGGCGGGGTGGAAAGCAGCCAATCAGAGCGCGCCGTCTCAATCCCGTTTGAACAGCTGCCTCCCTGGCAAACGCGTCCGTGGGGTCCCGGGGCGGGTAGCGGGAGTTAACGGGGAAACGGGGGTCGGGGCGAGGGAGGGGAGGCTGTGGAGCGCTCATTTTGGCCTCTCTGTCCCTTTTGCCTCTCTCTCCCTCTCTCTGTGTCACCTTGTCTTGCTCCCTGTCCCTGTCTTTCTCTGATAAGCTGACCTGCTCTTTGCCCTTCTTTTTTTGTGGAATCACAGGCTCCTTCTGCTTGGAAAAGACACGTGCAGTTTTAAATTTGGGTTTGAATTCTAGGTTTTTTCCCCCATTAGTGTAAATGGACGGCACGTTGTCCTGTGGCTCAATCCCCGTTCTGTTCCGTGGAGCCTTCAGTTTAGGATGTTCAGGTAAGAAAGTTTGTCCTTCCAGAAAAGGAGCAGTCACTGGTAGGACCGAGAGAGGCTTTTAAGCGCGTGATCAGAATTGAAGCCAAATGGCACTTGACGTTGCCGCTGTGGGTCTTGGCTTTCAGTGGTTTCCCCGCGGCTGCCTGGTGTTTGGGAGCTCGGAGCGGGCACGTTTTTTCCCCAAGGGGAGGCTGTGCTTAAAAAAGAACGTGTTTCCTCAGAGAAGTGCAAGTCCGTGTGCGTAAGACAGACAAAAACCCCAGCCAGCCTAGTCAAGTTCTGAGCGTGCGTCTGTCAGGCGCCTGCTTTACGTTGACGAGCGCACAGCCGTGCAATGGTAAGGGCGAAGGGCAAGGCAAGACAGAAGGGTTTTTCCTGCTGCGGGTGACCAGCCGCCCCCCTTTTCCGCGTGAAGCAGAGGAGCGCGGTTCTTTGTCGCCTTTTAAACGCGGCGGCGGCGGCGGCAAGCCGCGCGACCAAAGGGCGCGGGGGGGGGGTCCCGGCAGGGCGGCGAGCCGGCGGGTGAGGATGCAGAGCGGGCCAATCAGATGGCGCGGGAGGGCTGGAGGGCTGGAGGAGAGGAGCGCTGGTTGGCTGCCTAGGCACGTCAGTTGCCATTCTGTCTACCTATCAGATTGCCGGAGGGGCGGGCGTCGAGGGCTGGGTACTGCGCATGCCCCAAAGAGGGAGCGCTGATAGGCGGAGAGATGCTGATTGGCGTGCCGCCCGCAGCCAATGATGTTGCCGAAGAGGCGGGCGTTGCGGTGTCCCTACTGCGCATGCCCCAGTCGCGAGCGCTGATAGGCGGAGAGGGAGGTGATTGACGTGCTCCAGGGAGCCAACCGGGATGCGGCAAGGGGCGGGTGCTGCGGTCTCCCTAGTGCGCATGCCCAAACCGCGAGCGCTGATAGGTCCGCGGTGTCTCGGTGCCGGGCCGGGGGGGGGGGGAGACCGGGAGCGAACGGGAACGGGGGTCGGGGCGGCTGCGGAGCGCTCGCTGCGGCCGGCGCCCGGGCATCGGGAGGCGGGCGGCTCAGGGCCGCCCTTCGTGAGGTTCCCCGGAGGCGGCAGAAGGGCGGAGGGGAAGGAGGCGACAGCCGGGGACCTCCCGCCGCGGGCGTCTCCGGGGCGCGGCGGCTGTCGGTGCCCGCGGAGCCCGGCGGGACGGCGGGGGAGCGCGAGGGGAACGGAGCGGCGAAAGAGGCGGCAGGTGAGTGCGGCAGCGGCGAGGGTGACCGTGCCGTTGGAACGGGGGGAGCGGGAGGGGCCGGCGCGGCGCGGCGCGGAGGCGTTCGGTTCCGGTTCCCCCCCCCGCCCTTACGGCCGAGCTGGCGAAGCTGCTGGGAGGCGTGCGGTCCGGAGCCGCGTCTCCCTCCAGCGCAGCGCCCGTGCCCGGTGCGGCAGCCCCTCCGGGAGCGGCGCAGCCCCCGTCGGTCGCGGGGACGGTTACAAGCAGAGCTAAGGCGCGGTTGCGGGCGGGCTGGGTGGCGTGGCGAGTGGGGCGCCGCTTCGGCGGGAGCTCGGGGCGAGCCCCGGCGGGTTCCGTGGCCTGCGGGCGCGGCTTTCGCGCCGCGGCTCTCTCTGTGCGCTTTTTTGTTTGGTCGCGTTTGTTTTTTGGGGTTTTTTTGGCGGGATTCCCGCGAAACGCGGCACGACCGCTCGCCCGGGGCTGCCGCGGCGGGTCTCAGTGGCGCCGTCCTGTGGGCAAAGCGCGGTACTGCACCCGGCCGCCCCAACGCGGTGCCGCGGCGCGCCTCGGTGCTGCCGCCCTGTGGCGAAACTCGGGTACTGCAGCGCACGGCAAGGGGGGGGCAGAGACGCCGATCGAGCCGCGGGGGTTCGCGGTCGGGTCTGTGCGTGCCGGTGTCCGTCCCCCCGACGGGGGTCAGGTCCCCATTGGTGTGCAAACGACATCCCTCCCTCGATGCCTCCTTAAACGTTTAGTGACGTAAATATTGCTCCTACTGACGTTGTCGGCGCGGCTTCTTTCCTCAGTGGATCCGTCTGGCAGTCGGTGGCCCACGGTTGCTCGGCAACAGCAGAAGCGGATTCGAAGGGACCGGCCGCTGGAGGATGCCGAAGCCTCCCGGGTCAGCGATGGGAGCAGCTTTGGGTAAAGCGAGGGGTACGTGAAGCCGGGCGTGCGGTGCCGACCGCCCAGCAGGTAAGGGAAGCTAAAGCTTTACCTCCAGGGACTTCTGCCCAGACAGCTGAAGAAATTGCTCTCGCGTGAGCTGTAGAGTTACGCAAAGAGAAGAAGATTAGTAGCTGCACTGATTCTAAGCAGGTTTCTTGAACGGTGCAGGCCCTTGAAGCCGTTTGAAAAGAATAAAGTGTATTAACGGCATAAGGGAGGCAGATTAAACGTGATGCTCCGGTTGCTGGAAGCTGTGCTGTTGCTAGGAGAGTTGCCGTCACGCGTTGCAACGGGCCTCAGAAGGGAAACGCTGATCAGGAAACTGGCAATAAATTGGCAGGCGCCGCTGTAAAACCAGCCACCGAAAGGACAGAGACCGGTACAGAAGCCGCGTCTCTGAGCCCAGGTGGCCGTGTCCTCCAACCAACGTCAGGAAACTGTAACAAAGAGGATAAGCAATTAATAGGAGATTTATAGCCCGATCAGAATTAGGGTCCAAAGGAGCCGTCACCGGCGACGGGAGAGCAGCGGCGCCTCGCGGCGCGAGGAGCTGATGCGCTCTCTCAAGATCGGACGAACAGGTAAGAGCGAGTTTAGAAACTCTGTGCGAACGAGGCAATGGGAAATGTGCCTAGAAAACCATCTTGATAGTGCACACGGGGTACAGACAAGAGCAGCCGGACGAGGGAAACGTACCAGGACAACACTGGCAAAGAGAGTTCTCCGAGCTGCCTGGAAAAGGGGGGTGTCGATACCGGCCGGCACGAACGGCTCCCTTCTCGGGTCGGCCGGAAGCGTTGCCGTGCCGGGGGGCGGCTGCCGGCCCGCGGGCCGGGGCTGCGGCTGTTTGGGGCGCTGCCCCCGCTTTGTTTTCCTAGGGGAGCCCCCCCACGTTCGGGGGCTTGTGGTACGTGCACGTGCAAATGACACGGTGTTCCCAGCTGCTCTGTTCTCTGCCTTGTTTTTTCAGATGCCTGTCCCTGTTTTCTCTTCCCGCTTTTGAAGAGAAGCTGCCGAGTTAGCGTACGCTGCGATGAAGTTCTACAAGATGCAGCCCTCATGAAACGGTTGCTGTGGGGTTGCTCGTGCGGCCAGCTTTTGGTGTCGGTTGTTCCGGCGCTCCGTCGCGGTGTAGAGCCGGCTCTGTACATAGCGGTGAGGCGTACCGCAGTTCGGTTTGATTCTCGGATAGGCCTCGGCTCTGACTGTGCACTCGAACGCCAAAACCTACAGCGGAAGCTGCGGTGGCTTTAGCGTGCAAGGGGCGCGAGCGCCGTGAAGCCGCCCGTGTCGCCGAGCGTCCCGATCGCGGCGCTGAGCGTTAGACAGACTTGAGCCGCGTGCCGGAATTGTTTTGTTTTGGAGAGGGCGGGATACACTTGGAGCACAACTTGTGAGGGCGGTACGTCGTGGGTAGGTTTTAGTATTGCCTGTGGAGTGCCGCTAGAAGCGTTCATAGTTCTTGCTTGTCTCTGTTACAAGATGAGCCGTGTCGTCCTGCGTGACGCGTAACGGGAGGACGGCGCAGTAGCGGTGCTCTGCAAAAGAGCCCGTTGTGGGTTATTTTAGCTTGCGGGAAAGGGATTGGGGAACCACCTGGTGGGAATGCGAGGAGAGCAGCCCTGGCGAAATCTGAGGAGCAGAGGCCATTGTATAAATTGGCTGCGGGCAAAGCGCGGTGCTGCACCCGGCCGCCCCAACGCGGAACTCTAATGTGGAATTCCTGTGTTTCAGAGGGGGAGCTGTGACCGCCCCATGCTCAGCAGACCCCCCAGCCCGGGTGGGGGGAGCAGCGCTGGAGCGGGAGACGCGGCTCCGTCCTCCGTCCCCAGCGTGCCGGGGGCGGCTGCCGGCCTCTGGGACGTGGCTGCGGCTGTTCGGGGCGCTGCCCCCCCATTTTTGGGCGCTCTGGTATGTACATAGGTAAATGGCGTTTTAAAGTAATGAGCTGCCCGCTGGGGCTCTTTTCCTTTTCTACCTTTTTTTTTTTTTAGTGAATGAATGGGGGGACTCGGGGGGTGACGATGATGTTACTGGAGGAGCAGGCCAGTGAGAGATGGGGGCTTTCAGCCCCAAAATGCCTGAACAATCATGGGTGGGGTGTTTAGTGGTACTGCGGGGAGGAGAAATTTCTCCCTGTCCGTTGCAGAGAAAACAGAACAATCTCACATCAAAGCTGTCCTAGAGAAGTACTTGCTGTTTGTTATTCCGGTTCTAGAGCAGCCCGATGTGCTGTTAAAGGTTGTGGTGGTGCGGGTCAGGGATCCCCAGGCTGTGCCGAGACCGCAGGACGGCTGCTGGTGGAACAAAGTCAAGGACAACTTCTCAGAGTAAAAACCTCTCTATTTGTTCTCCTCAGGACACATCCCTTTGCCTCTGGACCTGTCACAAGCTTACTCGCCACCTTGTTCCTTCAGAAACCCGTTTCCTCCCAGTTCCTCTGCGATTACCCTGCCTGCCTTTGGGTCCCTGCAGGCTCGTTGGTGGCATCACGGTGCCTGTTTGACCTTTTGCCCCATTAAATTCCCCTCTTTTCTCTCTTCCCCTCAAAACTTCCCCATTTGCTCTTGACACATCCCAGAAGCCCCATTTTTCCCTCTTGTCTCCTCTCAGGACCCCCATCTGTTGGCCCCTGTCGAGGGTTTAGATTGCGGGGTGACAGTAAAACCCTGGCAGATGTATTGTTAACCCCATCTCCCCCCCACTTCCCCCTTTTGCCCCTCCCTCCCCCCTTCCCACTCAGGACAGGCGATCCGGAGGGAAAGAAGGACAGAGAGAAGAGAGTTGGAAAAACTGACAATGTTTTACTAATGCTATATTAAGAGTAGAGAAAATAATACAAAACCAATCTTGAAAGTCTCAGCAACTGCAGAGCCAGCACCTGAAGTCCTGGACTGGACTCTGCAGCCAACCGGAGCTGGATTCAGTCTCTCAGTAGGCCTCAGTTTGCAGGGACGACTAGCAAGGTCCTCTCCTAATGTCACCATAAGCAGAAGGGGCAAAGAGGACAAGATCCTCATGATCTGCCACTTCTATATGAAGTATTCAGGTGAAGGGGATGTTATACACAGTTGGTCAGTTTGTTGGTCACCTGTTTCTTGTTGTTCCTCTTGCAAGATGTGAATCTGCCCTTATCAACAAGTAAGCATTCCATTGCAATGTTTACCAAAGCATGTATCTGGTTCTCCAGGAAAATGCAGCTAATATGAAGCTTTAGCTGACAGGCAAATTCACTGGAAGAGAAACTTGTTTTTTAACGAAACCAGGACAGCCCCCCACCCCAATCCCCTCAGGACTCCTCTGATTCCCATCTGCTCCTCTCAGGACAGCTGAGCTTGTCTTTTGGGGCCCCTGAGAGCCCCCATTTACCTTCTTTTACCTACCTTTGTTGTTGTTCCCAGCCTGTCCTGGTGTTTTTCATCCTTCAGGACTTACTTATTACTGTTGTGAGAGTCCGAGAGAAAATGAGGAGTGTCTGTGACTTACAACTGTCGTTGTTGATCTACAGTGTTTTAGAGATGGATTCTTGCAGGATTTATTTCTGGTTCGTCCTTCACTCCTCCCCAGAATGCAGCGCTGGTCCGAGTTCCCCAGCACACGTGTGTGTGTCCAGCCGGGTACGCCCGGGGGAGCGCGTCAGGGAGGGCAGACGGCTGAATGGACGCGCTGTCAGCGACTGCGGAACGAGCTGGGGCTGCTTTGACCGTGTCCAGCCTTGTGCGTGGGGTTTGTTTTCACTTGCAGGCTGAAACAGCAGTTTCCTTAATTAAAAACACCCCAACATGTCCCCCGGCCCCCAACAAAAATAACGCCAAAAATGCCACTGAAAGAAACACAGGGAGTTTTTAAATAATTTCCTTTAGCTTTCTCCCCCCTCCACCCCTACCCTGCTGCGTTCAGTGCAGTGAATGACCATGAGGAGATGGCTGTGGATCTGGCTGTTGAAGGGTGTGTGAAGGAGAAGGAGGTGTGTGTAGAGCAGGATTGGTGGTGGAGGTGAGTGCAGCTGGTTTGGGTGTGGGGCTGTAAATTCTTTTTGGAGGCTTCCTAGTTTCTGGTGTCACCTGCAGGGTGAAGTGTGACTCTGTGCAGGTTTGAAAGGTGCAACGTGCAGAGCTCCCTCATTTGCCACCAGATCTCCCAATCACAGAGACAGCGTCGCTGTGCAGCTGCTAAGGACAGCGCGTCTCGTGCAGAACAGCATCCTTTGTGCTCCGTGTGCGTGTTCCTCCTTTGAAATGAAGTTGGGCCGCCCGGTGTTCCACGTTACGTGTGGTACCTGCTGGGCTGAGTCTCCTCCCCGCGCTCCGGTCGGTTCCGTCGCGCTGCCGCAGCCCCGGCAGCACCGCGGCGTTCGCTGGACGCGTTGTTGGCGGAGCCGGCACCGACAATCTTGACACGTCGAGGCACTGCGGTGGGTTTGCCTGGAAATTCCAAGGTCCTGGTGTTCTATTATTTGAACTACTTACTTACTGTAAGACATTTAGAATTAAAACTTAAATAAGAGCAACCAGAAGAGTCTTTGGGAGTGAATAATGCCTGTCATCTACTCTAGCTGTTACTCAAAACTCTGCAGACAGTAATTATCCCCAATTTATGTAGTAAAATTTAAAAGAGTGGAATATAAATACTGGAGCGCTAATTGGAAGTAATATCTGTAGAGAAAAAAAACTCCAGTTTATATCTATAATAAAAAATAATGTGTGCTAGTTAATCCGCCTGGTAGTAATGTAATGATAAAAATGTTAAAGTGTAAATAGATGAAATTATATAGGCATGAGCAAGAAGTAAATTTAATTTCAGCTATTACTTGGTGAACTAGGCAGCAGTTGTTCCCAATCTGAATGCTAGTTTAAAAAACACATTGTTTGGAATTCCTTTTAAATGATAAAGGCAGAAAACGAATGTGGAGTCATTGGTAGCTTCATTTGAACAACCGTTATGAAATAAACCGCAGACACGAATGACTGCATAGGAAACAAAGTGAGGAAGCTTTAGATTTTAAACAGCATTGGAAAGTGATCGGGAGTATTTAGTATTTAAATTATAACAGAGCCACGAGATGGGAGGCAACAAAGCTCAGAACCAAACAGAGTCAAAACGTTACATTTCTTTTTTTAAAGAGAAGTATAAAGGAACCACGAAGTAGTGGCTGTTTATAAACAGAGGTATTAAAAAGTTCCCAGGCAGTAATGATTCCCAACAGAACACTAAAAGATATTTAGATGTAAAATAATAATAGAAAGCAGTTATGACAGTCTGAATTTAACCACAGCTTTTTTGGGGTTGTGCAAAAACATGACCGCTATTAATTACCTCTGAGTTAAAATAAAAAGACAGCAAACTAGATGTGATTAACAACAGTTAATTTTAATTTTTCAGTGTGCTATCCAGTCCGACTTCTCCCTCCAAGGGCGTGGTCTGAGAAAGCCACACCCCCAACTCCCCCGTCCAAGCTCCGCCCCTTCCAGTCTGTGCCCTCCCCGAGGAGCGTGTCCCATACAGACCCCTCCCCTTTCATCGCGCCCACCCCCCCCAGCAGCATGATGCATCGAAGCCCCGCCTGCAGCTCCACCCCCAAACTCGGCCCCTGCTAAACCACGCCCCCTCAGAGCACGTGCTGTACAGAGCCCACCCTACTCTCGGCTCCACCCCTCCCTTCCTAAGCTACGCCCTCTTTGGGCGTGTCCTTCTCCCTACCCCAAGAGGCTCCTCCTCTGGGGGTGTGACACACGGAGGCCCCACCCCCTGCCCAGTTCCCCCAGGTGGGCCTCCCAATGGGCGTGTCCTCCCAGTCCCCGCCCCTCAGAACGGATCCCACCCCCGTGGGTGGGGCTACACCCAGCTGCGCGCGCGGCCCCCCCACCCATACGTGACCCTAAGTAATCCCATGGCAGCCCTATGGCTGCCCCACAGGTACCGCTACAGCAGCCCTGCTCCTGCCCCGCAAGAGCTCCAGACACGCCTCTGCAGAGCCCCCACAGCAGCCACTTCAGTGCCCCACAGCTATCACCGCAGCCGCCCCATCCCGCCCCACGGCCGCCGCTGCGGGACCCCTGGAGCCCCCGGCCCCACACCCGCCCCGCAGCCCCACAGCGCGCGGTCTCGCGGCCCCGGTGAAGCCACGTGTCGGCCGCGGCCGGAGGAGCCGCCGGTTTTCCCCCCCGCACCCCCCGATCGCTGCTGCCGCGGCCGGAGGAGCCGCCGGTTTTCCCCCCCGCACCCCCCGATCGCTGCTGCCGCGGCCGGAGGAGCCGCCGGTTTCCCGCCCCCACATCCCCCGATCGCTGCTGCCGCGGCCGGAGGAGCCGCCGGTTTCCCGCCCCCACACCCCCCGATCGCTGCTGCTGCCGCGGCCGGAGGAGCCGCCGGTTTTCCGCCCAGCCCCGACTCTCCTCCTTCCTCCTCAATCGCCGCTGCATGCCGCCACGATGTCTTCTCTTCCGCCATCTTGTTTCCCCCTTCTGCTCTCATTCGCTGTTTTATACCGAGGGAGGGAGGAGGCGCTCGCTGATTGGCTGACAGTGTCAGCTTCGGAAGTCGTCCATTGGCTCATCCCCACGAGGGGTTCGCCGAGTGGGTGGGAGAAAGGCGCTGATTGGTCACCGTGTCGCTGAGGGGAGGAAGGCACTGATTGGTCACTTTCCGCCGAAGTTCGCCCTCCCAGTAACAGGCGCTGATTCGCTAGCGCCCCTGAGGTAGAAAAGGCGCTGATTGGTCGGCGTTTTCCCGCCGACGTTAGCCCACAGCAACGAAGCGCTGATTGGGCAGCGCGGCTGAAGGGGCGGATCGTCCATTGGCAGGAGGGCGGGCGGGGGGCGGGACCGGGCGGGACAACGAGGTGATAAATGGGGCGGCGCAGACCGCGCGCAGGACCAGAAAGGCGGAGGCGGCAGCGGCACCGTGAGCTCATCGCCCCCCTCCCTCCCCCCCCCCCCCCCCCCCCGCGGGAAACCCGAGAGCGGCAGGAACGGCGGCCGGAATCAGTTAACGGGGCGGCTCAGGGCGGTAATTATCGTGCGGGTGTTAATTGGGGCTCGGCGGGTTAATGAGTGACCGGCGGGCTGGGGTGTATCTGGGGGTTTTGATCGGAATTGGGGTTTTAAAGCCACGGGTTTGGGGGGGGGGGGGGGGGCGATTAAGGCTCCCGGAGCCGCTTTAGCGGTTTAAATCGTTGTGTTGAACGCGGGAGGAGCCGGTTCGGGGCTTTTCTCAGCAATGGGGGCTGGTTTGGGTCCAATTCGGCTTTTAAAAGATGTTTTTACGTAATTTTTGGGTGCCGATTTGTGCCAAAAGGCGCCTTTAAAATCTGTTTATTGAGGGTGTATCAGGAGAATTAAAGTTTAAAGCTCGGGGAGATTTGGGGCTTTTCCCTGGGATTTTGAGTCCAAATCGGTTTTTTTAGAGCCCATATTTATTTAAATTATTATGTTTAAAGGGTTTATTTGAGGTTTTATTTGGAACATTTTGGGCGGGTTTGAGGCTCCTAAGATTTAATTGTTGGTTTATTATTTGATTTATTATTTCACTGCGGTGCGGGGCTCCTGAAGACGCTGAGTTGTTTCAATTATTTAGCGTTGTGAGGAGCTGTTTTGGGGCCGTTTGCGTCTAAATCGGCTTTTTAAAAGGTTTATTTAATGCGTTTAAAGTTTGAGGGGCCGATTTGCGACTTTAAAGCTTTTTGAATCTACTTATTGATAAGAATTTATACAATAGATTAATATTTAAAGCCCGGGGGGAGATTTGGGGCTGTTTCCCAGGATTGCGAGTCCAAATGCGTTTTTTTCTGTTAACCGCTTATTAATTTAAATTATTATATTTAAACGGGGCTTTTTGAGGTTTTATGAGGGTTTTTTTGAGCATTTTTGGCGGTTCTGAGGCTCCTAAAGCCGGTTAATTGTTTAAATTATTAATTGTTAAAATAATGTAAGTAGTTGTTGAAATAAGTGTGTAAGTTATTGTATTTAAAGCCGGGAGGGGCATTTCGTTGCTTTTTGGGGGGTTTTAGGGCTGAATTCACTTCATTGAACGTGTCTAGAGCTGGGGGTCCCAGATCTGGTGCTGATTTGGCCCCAAAAAAAGCTTTAAAAATCTATTTATTTATAATTTACTGAATTAATATTTAAGCGGGAACATGTTCGGCTTTTTTAACCCGCCGCCATTTTGTCTCTCCCGTCCCGCTCTCCCCTCACGCTGAGGGGGCCGAGGAGACGCTCGCTGATTGGCCGGTGCCGTCTGGCGGGAAAGCCTCCCCCGGCTCAGCCCCGCTCGGCTGTCTCCGAGGGAGAGAAAGGCGCTGATTGGTCGCTGCCTCTGAGGAGAGAAAGGCGCTGATTGGTCACCGCCTCCCTAAACCCACGTAAGTGTTTACATTGTATTTTAAAATTTATTTCTATATTTTAATTTAATATAACTTATTTTTAATTTAATTTAAATTTAAATTATTAAAGTTAATTTTAATTTAATAGTAAATATATAGATTAAATCAATATAGTAATATACTACTATAAACTATATAATATGATGAATAGTAGAAATATATAATATATAATCTGATATAATTAACTGATCAACTAATATTCATTGATATTATGTAATGAAATTTATAATTAATATATAATGGCATAATATAATGATATCTATAATATACTATTGTAATGATTTTCATTAAATATTAATATATATTATATATTATGTATAATTACTATGTAATGTATCTAATCTATTTTTACATATATATCTTATTATATAAAGCTGTGAGGGACCATATTTGGGCGGGATTTTGAGGTTTTTAAGGCTGTTTGGTCTCAAATTCAATTTACTTCAATTTGGGGCTGTTTTTAGGATAATTTGTGCTCAAAGAAGCTTTCAAGATCCATTTTTTTGGCAGTTAATTTGCTCACTCGGTTAATGTTGAAGCGGGGGGATTTGGGGCTGTTTCCCAGGACTGTGACACTAATAACGGCCCTTTCCTTCCCTTTCCCACTGCAGCTCCTGCGCAGAGAACAGCGACGGCAGCCTGGCCACGCCCCCTCCGGCTGACCGCGCCCCCCGCTCTGGCTGACCGCGTGCCCCCCCCAACTCCGGCTGACTGTGCCCCCCCGCCCCCCCCCCCGGCTGACCGCGTGCCCCCCCCACTGCACTCCTGCTGACTGTGCGCCCCCCCCACCTCCTCCGGCTGGCCACATCTCCACTGCACACCATGGCGGGGATGGGGCAGGGGGGGGATCACAAGGGTCTATGGGGCGGTGTGGGGGTCAGGGCGGCTGTGGGGTCAATGGGGTTGTTGTGGGGTGAAACACCCCTGAAGAGGCTGAACACCCTGCAGGTGAGTGACCCACACAGTGCCCCACAGTGCCCCATAGCACCTCCATTCTGCCCTATGGATCCACAACACTGCCCCACAGCACCCTATAGCTCCTGCTTGCTATCCCACAGCACCCCATGGCTTCTCCACTCTGCCCCATATGTCTACAGCAGTGCCACAGAGTACCTCATATGTCTTCCACTCTGCCCCATGGGTGCAGAGTGCTGCCCTACAGCACCCTATAGCTCCTGTACTCTGCCCCACAGATCCACAGTGCTGTCCCACAGCACCCTATAGCTCCTCAGGCCTATAGACCCACTGTACTGCCCCACAATGCCCCATAGCTCCTACACTCTGCCCCATAGACCCACAACACTGCCTCACAACACCCCATTGCTCCTGCACTCTGCCCCATGGATGCCCAGTAACGCCCCACAGCACCATATAGGTCCTGTACTCTGCCCCATACATCCACAGGAGTGCCCTGCAGCACCCCATGGCTCCTGCACTCTGCCCCGGGGATGCCCAGTACTGCCCCACAGCACCGTATAGCTCCTGTACTCTGCCCCATACATCCACAGGAGTGCCCCACAGCACCCCATAGTGACTCTACTCTTCCCCATAGACCCACAGTGCTGCTGCACAGGACTCTACTCTGCCCCTTAGACCCAGAGAGCTGCCCCACAGCAGCCTGTAGGTGCTGCATTCTGCCCCATTGGTGCAAAGTGCTGCCCCACAGCACCCCACACCTCTGTCCACCTGACCACCCTTCCCTCCTGACTACGCCTGCACTGCCCACTATGGGTGGGTCACAAGGGTCTATGGGGTGGTGTGGGGGTCAGGGGGGCTGTGGGGTCAATGGGGTTGTTGTGGGGTGAAACACCCCTGAAGAGGCTGAGCCCCCTACAGGTGAGTGACCCACACAGTGACCCACAGCAGCCCATAGCCCCTCTGCCCTATAGAGTCACTGCACCCCATAGCTGCTTTTACTCTGCCACATAAATGGACAGCAGTGCTCCACAGCACCCTAAGTCTCCACTCTGCCCCATAGACACACAGTGCTGTCCCACAGCACCCCATATCTTGTTCACTCTGCCCTATAGACCCACAGTGTAACCCTACAGCACCCCATAGTTCCTCTGCCCTATAGATCAACAGCACTGTCCCAGAAAACACCATAGCTTCTTCCCACTAGCCCATAGGCCAGCAGTTCTGCCCTACAGCACACTGTAGCTCCTGCACCCTGCCCCATAGACCCACAGCAGTGCCCCACAGCGCCCCACACATCTGGTCTGCCCTATACATCCACAGCACAACTCTGCAGCACCATAAACTTCCAGCACTCTGCCCCAGTGATGTGTAGCACCCCACAGCTTCTGCATTCCACCCATAGATCGACGTTCCTGGGTCCCCTCACCCCACCAGCTGTCCTGGGTTGCGATGCTGCACGGGGCCCTGTGCACAACAAAATGAGGACAGCATGGCTGCTGGGCGCCACCCTGCTTGGAATCCAAGATGGCTGGGGGGGAGGGCTGGCAGCCATGCTGGCACTGCCTTGGGGCTGTTGGTCTGCACAGTGCTCAGGCGGCAGCTCCCGGCTGTATCGGCTGGCCCTGTGGCCCTGCCCCCTGCCTATGGGAACAAGGTGGCTGCCCTGATGGGCGTGGCCATCTCGGCTGCTGTGTCCCTGCTGGTGGGCGGGGCCATGGCTGTCATGGCTGCCAAGCCTGTGCTGGAAGGGTGGGGCTGAGGTGGGCGGGGCCTGCCTAGGGTGGCCATATTGGGGTGGGGCCCAAGGTGGGTGGTGGGGCCTGTGGCTCTGTTTACCCCTGACGGCCATCTTGGAAAAGGGCAGCGCTGTGCCGCTGCCATCCTGACGTTGCTCCCCCAGGGCCATGTTGGGGGATTTTTAATCTGGTTTTGGGGCCAATTCTCACCCAATAAAATTAAATAATGTAAAAAAACCTTAAGCATTTGGTTTCTTCCATTTCCAGTGAAGGATTTGGGGGTAGGGTTGAGGGTGGGGCTGAAGCTGTGGGCGGGGCCACTGCCAACCCCACCTCCCTCCCAAGCTCTCCCCAATGTGCCTTCCCGAAGGGGTGTGCCCCAACCAGGCCCCACCCCCTTTCCAAGCACCTCACCCTCCCAGCTGGGCTCCTCCCCCTTGACCCACACTTCCACCCCCATTGGTGGGCTCCCTGCAGGGGGTGTGGCCTACAGACCTACAACTCCTTCCCCTCCCCTGCTGAGCCATGTACCTGACAGGGCATGACAGGGGCAGACAAAGCTCAAGAAAGACCAACAGAGCCAGGCAGGGCCTAAGAGAGCTTGAGAAAGTCCAACAGAGCCCGACAGGGCCCGAGAGAGCTTGACGGATCCTCACAGAGCCTGACAAAGCTTGGCAGAGCCCAACAGGACCCGTCAGGGCCTGACAAATCTTGTCAGTTCCTGATAGAGCCTCAATGTGTATGACAGAGCCCTGGGGGTCTCAACAGAGCCTGAGAAATCTTGACAGGGCTCAGCAGACCCCAACAGGTCTCCACAGAGCCCATCAAAACCTGACAGAGCCTGACAGACCCCAAGAGGTCTCAACAGGGCCCTACAGAGCCCACCAAAACCTGATAGAGCCTGACAGACCCAACAGGTCTCGACAGAGCCCTACAGAGCCCATCAAAGCCTGATAGAGCCTGACAGACCCAAGAGGTCTCACAGGGTTTCACAAAAACCAACAGTGTCTGACAGAGCCCGACAGGAGTGCAGGTGCTGTCATTTCCAGTGAGGGTCCAGGTGATTTGATAAGGGTGGTGGGTGGGGCCTGGGGTGATTGACCCCTCCCCTTTCCCAGGGGATTGTGGAAAGGGGTGGGCGGGGCTCAGGGTATTTGAGCCCCAGTCCCCAGGTGGGGAGCTCATTCTGCTGCTGGGCTGCTTGGGTGCTGGTTCTCTGCTGCTCCTTTAGCAGTCGGCAGCTTTTGAGCTGTTTAAGCTACATGGGCAGATGTGTTTGGAGAAGTGGAGATGTCTGCTTGAGGTAGGACCTTCAGGAGCAGAAAAGTTTCAATAGCAGCTGTAGTTGAAAATACGTTTGTAACTAATTTTCTTCTATTGAATCAATTCCTGGTACTTTGCGTTTTCTCTAAATTCCTGATTGCAATGGAGATGGGGTGTTAATTCTTGGTTTGTATTGGTGTGTAACAAGTTGCTGATACAATCTCTCCTCCTAGGATGCTCAGATTATCTACCAGGGGTTAGGATGAGCATCTCGTATCTGTAGGAGGAGTTTTAGCATTTCTGAAGGAAGCAGCAGGACCATAAGGCAGAGTGTCTTTCAAGCTACGGGGTGGCTCATCGCCTCCCTGATCACCCACAGAACAGTGTGTTGTCCACAGACCCTTTGCAGTGTGCGGTGGACCCTGGTAGATCATTCAAATGTAGCTCCCAGAACTCGGTCAAGGCGAGCAATAGCGAGGGAACTAGTACAGACAACCATGATCTGAGTGCTCATTATTGTGTATGTGTTTTTGTATTGTGGGTGATGAAGGGGAAAGTGGCAACTTTCTGGTTGGTCCCAAGCAATACAGTTTTTTGCTTTTCCTCGTCGTAGGCGTCACCAGCGCTGAGGGTTTGTGACCGCGCCAGCGGCAGGACACGCCGACCGGACCGCCCTGGAACTCAGCAGGAGGTGGGTGTTGCGGACGGGGTCGGCGTTTGCCCCGCGGCGCCGTGTGCCGGCGTGTCTTAGCGAGCGCGTGCTTTCTCGTGCTCCTGCAGGCGCTGAAGAGGAACCCGGCGACGCGGGAAGACGGCCGTTGGCGCACGTGGCGTTTTCCTCTGCCGAAGATGGGTTCGGTCCCTCGGCCCTCTGAAAGCTAAGTGGAGGCGCGAGGGCTGGGGAGGGGCTGGGAATCGCAGGGACGGGGGGTTTAGCTCTGCTAAGGGCAAGGGCCGTCCAGGAACCACGCCCTTGGCGCGGGTCAAGGGCCCGGGGACCTTTACCGTGCGATGCCAGCGTGTGCCGGGCAGGGCAGCTCCAGCCTGCGTCTGCGTTGTGGTGTAGTTCGGGAAGCCTGCCTTGCGCCCGTCAGCCGATCCTGGGGTCTCGTTGCATTCCAGGGGCACGAAAGGCATCTCGGGTGCCATCCCGGCATCTGGAACGCCGGTGCCGATTGGGCGCCGGTTTTCTGGTGTCGGCAGCCGAAAGCGTGGCGGGTTCTTGCCTTTCGCCCGCTTCTGTTCAGGGGTGTTTGTGGCGTTGTCCTGGGCTGTGCCGGCAGCTGTGCTCTCTAGCCATCGAGTCTCAGGGACTGGCATTTCTTCCCAGCATCTTGAAGTTTTTAGCGTTTGCAGCAGCTTTTTGCGCTGGTGTTGCTCTCTCTGTTTGTTGTGGCGGTGCCATTTCATAAGGGACCGTGGAGTTCTGTTCCTTTTTATTCTGGTGTTGCAGTAGAGGCTCCTTGCCTTCCCACTGCCTCCCTGCAGGTTGTTTTGATCGATGTCATGTCTCATCTTGGAGTCATTCTTGTTGCTGAACATTTTTGGTGCTGTTTCAGTCATGTGGTCTATCACTTTCTGTGGAGTCTTGTTGTGCACATGTGCATGTTGGGTGGGAGCTGTTGTGCCCAGAGTTGTAGAGTCAGGGGTGGGTGGACTGAGCTCTAGGTGTCCACCGTTCATTTGTTGACATATTAAATTGTGTAGGCAAAGTTTGTACGATCATCTGGCACGGAGTTGCGATGGGTAGGAGGGAGGACTTTCCCTGTACTGGTGTTTTACAGTTCATACTCAAGACTGTTGTTAACTAATGTTTTCTGTAGTGTGATGTTTTTTCAGAGTATTCTATTTTTTTTTTTTTTTTTTTTTAGGTTACCACATTGTTAATATGACTGTAAATAGTATGTAAAGCTGCACAAATCAACTACCTGTCTGAGGTCAGTACAAAGGATCCTCTGAGAATCAGGAAGACCACAGAGTCAGCTGTTGCTATTGGACTGTATTGTCACTTTTCCATGTGACAGATGGGACCTGAGACACCAATGTGATGTTTACCGAGTTCACTTTATTGTCGGACTTTATACAAAGCTGCCCTCTCCACGTGCCTTGCAACAATGTGATTGGTTGTATCACATGCTATACAATAACGTGATAGGCTGTATGCACTGTCCACGTGCTCTGCACACGTGTGTCTGGCGCTTGCTCATTCACTGTTACCTTCTTATCGGGCTCCTTTTGTTTCTTTTGTCTCTGGCTTCACCTCTCAGCCAGGCTGGCGACAACCCCATCCCCCCGGGGCGGGGGGGGGACTCTGCCTCGCTATCTCCCCCTCGTTAATATTTTATTAAATAAAAAATACCCTGTATTTCACACTGTCTTCAAAGCATGATACAGATTAAGAACATTAAGGCTAATATAATTACAATTAACAAGAACAGTTCCATTTTCAATATTCCTTTTAACCAAACAGGGTATCCAACTCAGAAAACCCAACATCTTCTGTTATTTTAATGTTCATCAAATCTTCTATCTTATGAAGAGTTTGGTTGTATGTGTTGTTTGAACTTAAAATATAGCTGTGACCATGGCCCATAACACAAAATTAATCGCTGCTCTGTTTTACAAAGTGGTGTGACAATCTTGAAGCACTGCCCCCCATGCTTAGCAGAACTAAGACCTTGTTATGCCTTAAACATCTGGTTTTTGTTACGTGGGGAGGAAGAGAGAGATGACACCTCATCTTATCTTTCCCAAAGTTTTATGGCTACGAAGGCAGACGCCTTGGAAGATAAGGACAATTAACAGTGTTGCCGTGAAAGGTTTCATGGCCTAATTGGGATGATAGAGATGAACCATCTGTCGAACAGCCAACTACCAGAAGAGACCACGAACCAACAGCTACCCCTGACGGGCAAGACATCTCGCTTCTGCTCAGTACCGTGAACTTCTCCTAGTTTGAAGACCCCAGAGCCATTTCCAGAAGAGTCTTCCTAATTAGCAGGAAGAGCGAGCAGAGGGAGGAGATGAACTGCCTTCTACTATCTTGCATGTAAATGAACCGGCTTATTAAACAACCTCACGTACGATACAGGTCACCAGCATGTAAATCTTCAACGCGTCCCCCACTCCAGAGGTCGTCACAGGACCGACGTGCCTGTGGAGTGGTGATATCTTACTCTTTGTCTCTCTCTCTCTGCCTTTCTTTTTCTGATATCTTAGTTTTCCTCTTCTCTGTCTCTCTTCCTTTTCCTTACAATGTTATTTATGTGTTTAAGTTCTGCTGCTAAAGTCTTGTTAAGTTTTGCATTACAGTTACCAATTGTTCCCAATCCACTGCTTTTAGAAGGGTTTTTGCTGACAATGTATTGATAAGTTTTGTGCTATTATAACATACTTTTGCCAAGTCACTGATTGCTGTAATTTGTATACCACCACGCGCTTCTAGTAAATTCATAATTGGACCCCCGCAGCGATCGTCTGTCATTCATTTCACATTGCCGCGCAACACCTTTGAGGTTAAGGGTTGTCATAATTGTAACAGGTTTCTTATTTGTTCGCTAGGGAAGGTCTCACCCGCTTCGTTGAGATCCACAAATGTTTATGGTTACCTGTAGAAACACAAGCATATCCCCTTCCCCAGGTTATTATTCATGTAGGACCTTCCCATTGTTGCGTTGTCAGATTAAACACACTATAACCTTAAGTACATTCTTGGGAAAGTCTCTGACATTTTTTGTATGGTGCATAAGAACAGGTTCCATTTTAGTCTCACTTTTAGGATAAAGCCAGTTCAGCACATGCAGTCCCTTTATCAAAACCTCTTCTGGACTGAGACCAATTCCCCCTTGTTTTTTCAAAACACATGAAAGACTTTTCAGGGTGCCCTGTGCACGCTCGATAATTGCCCGGACAATAGAACTATAAGGGACACCAAACAGGTGTTGTACATTCCACCGGACGAGGAAGGTTGCAAGTGTGTCAGAACGATATGGGAGACCATTATCTGTTTTGATCTGTGTAGGAACACCCGTGACAGCAAAAGCTCGTAAGAAATAACGCTTTACCGCTTTTGCATTTGCTGAGGACTCCCGCAGCAGTCCTGAACAGGTATCTACGAATGCACTAATGTACTTTTGTCGGCCAAACGGTGCAAATGCAGTAATATCAGTTTGCCGTAACTGGCCTGGCTGCAAGCCCCAAGGATTTACTCCTTTTTGCCGCAAAGGCATTATGCGGGCACAATCGGGACAAGCTGTAACAACAGATGGAGCTTGTTCCTCGGTCAGTGCAAACCGCTTTTGGAGCGATGCTGAGGATAGACGGAAGTACTCGTGAGCCTGTCTGGCTTGTTCAAAAGGAGATACTTCTGTCACTGCTCTAATTTGTCTATAACGTTGTTTCCCTCAACTAGACCACCTGGTAGGTTAGAGTGGCTTTTTATATGCATTCTAAACACTGGCAGTGTCCTATAATCTAACACATTCCACAAATCTAACAATGCTTCAAAAAACAAGGCATTGGAAACGCGCCGCAAAAGCGCTCTACGTAGTCTTTGTATAACTCCCACAACATAAAGAGAATCTGCTACCGGAGTAATTGAGCAGTTATGCCATTTTTGTGATGCTGCTAAGCGTATCGAGGGCAGTTTCTTTTAACATGCCCCGTCTGTACGCAAGTAAAACACGCTAGGCCGTCACAAGAAGGGCTTCGGCCTTTCATCGCCGGCTAAAAACGCTGCAGCCGAAGCCTCAGCGTCGGCTCGAGCATGTATTTTTGCCTTTTCTACCTCCCGTTGCATAATCGGTACCCGTGTACAAGCTTCCACCATCTCCGCCTGAGAAGCTGTTTTTCCCAAGCCGGCTAATATCTGTCGGTATTGAGTGTTTGCGTTTGTCATGGCCAAATCTTTCCCCACCGCAGCTTTTGCCTCTGGAGTCAGGTTAGGAGAAGCATCTATAGCTTCTTTTAAACGGTCCACAAACTTATATATGGCTCCCTAGGATCCTGCTTTATTGTAGAATAGGGTGGTACAGGGTTACCTATATTTGGTAATTCCTTCACTGCCATCACAGCAAGCCCTCGCCGCAAAATCCTCGGAGAAAGCGCCACCCCAGCGGCACCATCCGCATATCGCCACGATCCGGTGATCGGTCCATGCTAGCTACTCGCAATGGATCATCAGCTGGTAAAGGAACATTTTCTAATACTGCCAATTCCACCTTCCCCTGTCACTTGTCCAAGATCAGCAAGTACCCCATTGGGGGAAGCAATAACTCTATCAATGCCTTAATATCTGTTGGAGTTTGTATTCACCCCTTGAAAAATGAATCCATTAGCTGCATCACATGCCTGTTATCCATACCATATCGCATAACCGCAGTTTGCAATCGCTTAACCGTTTTCCAATCAAAGGGCGACCACTGCCTTTGTCCTCTGTTATTTACGTGCGCTGGCATTGATGTAATACCGCCAGGTAACATAATCCCTTCAACGGTCGCATCCCCGACTACCCATTGTGAGCGTTGCCCTGCATTACGAGAGTCATCTCGAGGAGTATCTCTACCCTGATGCATAGGGGCAGCACCCAAATTATCATTACTATCACTCCTATACAATTCCCTTGTCTTTCCCTGCAGATCAGTAAGTCGTCGCATATTTGTAAACAGATCTGCTGACCCAGTCTCCAGTCCTTTTCCATATCGCGCTCTCAAATATTCATCCGCTTCTCTTACAGAAGCACAGACCACATCCCATCCTCTGCACATTGTCCAGCCCATTTATGTATTTGCTCCTTTTTAATACGGAGCTCCTCAGGAGCGAGGTCCAATTCCGCCCCTCCCGTTCCCTTTTTCCCCGTTTTTCACATTCCCTGCCAATCGCCTCTAACCCATCCCTAATTGCGTATGATGCCTTTTTACATGCTATTAACCACGAAGTTTTGCCATTACTGCCATCTGATGGTTTCCTAGCTTTTAAAACTTCCTGCATCTGCTCTCCTGCCATCTCAGTAAGTCACTCAGGCTCCGCACACGGCTCTCCTCCCGGAAGTCAGGGCGAATCTGCGGCGCTCCGTCCCGGCGCTCCATCGGGTCCTCCGGCAAAGGCCCGTCAGCTGGATTAACTCGTCCTGGCTCGTCGAAACTTGCCGGTTGCTGCCGTTCATCTTCGTAGGCAGGCGATGGCTCAAAGGGTGCAGCGGGTATAATTTGCTCTCTGCTCCAGAACTCCAGATGTGATAAGGGACATACCAGGGGTATCGATTTTTCGGAGTTCTCAGAGCAGGGGCAGCTCGCGGCAGGCGGCTCCGAGGGGACGGCACACGCTTCCGGCTCCCCCGAGACATCCTCCATCGGCCGCCTGACCCCCCACCGCCAGGGTCCGGCGAGGTCGCGGGCCTCGCGGCTCCCCCTCGTGACCGCTTCCCACAGTTCAGTCCCTATCTCCTCCAACGTACCGTGAGAAAAAATCCGTCCGTCGATCGGACACTCCCCTTCCGCCGGGCCAATAGTAAAAGACGCCCCACCGTTTCTTTTTCCAAAAATCTTCCTGTTTGTGCAGCCAGCCGCAGAGTACTTTTCACTCTTTCTTCCACAGATGCCGCGTTTCCCACGCCGCCCGATTCCCTGTAGATCTTTTCTTTTCTTTTGTCACTAGGTCACGGTTGTGAAGAATTTGAGAGAATGTGTCATATTAAGTTGTATGATCCTTTGGAATCTATGTATAGTACTTCAGACAAACTAAAACAGTACGTTAATAAGATGGTCCTAGTAGAATTAGGGTTTGACAAATGGTTTAAAAGCTTGGAAATAGCTGGGTAGCTGTTTGATCTTATTAATTACAATTACATATAATGCAGTTATGCTGCAGCATACAACATGTGATTAATGACATAAGTACGGCTTATTTCAAAGATGAATCAGCGCGTTGTAAACAAGGCCCGGCCGGTTCAAAGACAAAATGGGGGCATCGTGAGAGATTTGAGGGATTTTCTTGAAGTCAATGTGTGGATGGGTTTCTATTAGACGGAGATTTGTTACTGAACTAGCCAGGCCCCCAGGAATTTCAAGGCCATCTCAGAAAGCCGAAAACACGACGTAAATCAACAGACCTATCAACAGCGAGACTCGGGCGCGTGGACAGCTGTCGAACATAGACAATATCCAATCAGCTAACGCACGCTCGGAGCGTGGACGCGTGATCAAGACATAACCGTATATGTAAGGAGGCTTATTTCTGTAATAAATGGCTTTGTGTGAATTCATATGGGTTTGTGTGGAGTCCGTGATTTTTCGCCCTCGCAGGGGGCTCACCCCTTGCCCCCCAGTCCATTAAAGTAATGGATTTTACTGCTGTCGCTGCTCTCTGGGGGACAGGGCTGGGGTGCTGTTTGGGGACACAGCCCCATCCCTGGTGTTGAAAGCGAGGGCTCGGGGGGGCTGGGGGCAGAGTCTATAGGGGCTAGGGGACACCCAAAGGATGTCATGGGGACCCTGGTTTTCGGGAGCCAAGGATACAGTGGGGGACCCCTCTGACCTTTTGGCCTTTAGTGACCTTTTGACCTGTGGTGACCTTTTGACCTCAGATGACCTTTTGACCTCTGGTGACCTTTGACATTTGTGGTCCTTTGATCCCATGACCTTCCACCTTAGACCCTGGACCTTTGACACTAGACCTTTGACCACTGCATTTTGAGTCTGATCCCCTGACCATCTACATGTGCCCTTTCAGCTATGACCCTTGACATATGACTCTTGACCTCAGACCCTTCAGTGCTGACCTCTGACATTTGACACTTACCTCTGACCCCTTTTATAGGGAATTTCAATACACAATTTTATTAGTAATATAATTATTTCTATCTATTCCCTAGGAAATCTGGGTTGAAATCTGTATTTAGTCACATTGCAAGTGCAATAGCAGTAATAAAGTGCAGGTGCTGTCATTTCTAGTGAGATTCCAGGTGATTTGATAAGGGTCATGGGTGGGGTCTGGGGTGACTGATCCCTCCCCTTTCCTAGGGCATTGTGGGAAGGGGTGGGCGGGGCTCAGGGTATTTGAGCCCCAGTCCCCAGGTAGGGAGCTCATTCCGCTCCAGGACCGCTTCGGTGCCGGTTCTCTGTCGCTCCTTCGGCAGTCGGCAGGTTTTGAGCCGTTTAAGCTACGTGGGCAGCTGTCTTAGGAGAAGCGGAGGAGTCCCTTTGAGGTGAGAGCTTTGGGCGCAGGAAAGGTTCAGTAGCAGCTGTAGTAGAAAGTTTGTTTGTCATTGTGTTTCATTTGTTGATTCAGTTCCAGGTGCTTTGCATTTTCCAATAATTCCTGAACACGATGAAGATGGAGCGTCGGTTATTGTATCTTATTTTTTGTCTGCTCCCTATAAAATGTAAGTTGACCTCCATACTGAGTCTCATTGTAGATGCAAGAGCAGTAATAAAGTGCAGGTGCTGTCATTTCAAGTGAGATTCTAGGTAATTTGATAAGGTGGTGAGCGGGGCCGGGGTGATCGATCCCTCCCCTTTCCTAGGGGATTGTGGGAAGGGGTGGGCGGGGCTCAGGGTATTTGAGCCCCAGTCCCCAGGTAGGGAGCTCATTCCGCTCCAGGACCCCTTCGGCGCCGGTTCTCTGTCGCTCCTTCGGCAGTCGGCAGGTTTTGAGCCGTTTAAGCTATGTGGGCAGCTGTCTTAGGAGAAGCGGAGGAGTCCCTTTGAGGTAAGAGCTTTGGGCGCAGGAAAGGTTCAGTAGCAGCTGTAGTAGAAAGTTTGTTTGTCATTATGTTTCATTTGTTGATTCAGTCCCAGGTGCTTTGCATTTTCCAATAATTCCTGACTAGGATGAAGATGGAGTGTTGTTTTTTGGTTTGTATTGCTGTATTAATAGCTGTTAATATAATCTCTTCTCCTAGAAGAGTGTCTTGTCTCCAGAACCTTTGCAGCGGTCCCCGGTAAATCATTCAAACGTACCTCCTGGAACTCAGCCAAGGTGAGCAATGACTTGTAGGCTAGTACCGATAAATGTTATTTGGGTGCCTAATCGTACGCATGTCCTTGCTTTCCTTATTGTAGGTGATGATGGAGGAAGTGACAGCTGCAGGAAGATCACAGCCCACGTCGTGTTTTCCTCTGTTGAAGATGGATTTGGTCCCTCGGCCCTCTAAAAGTTAAGTGGAGGCACGAGGGCTGGGAAGGGGCTGGGAACTGCAGGGAGGGTTTAAAGTTCTGAGACAGAAAAGGGCAGTCCCCTTTGGGCAGAGAAATGGGGTCAGGGAACTTTATAGTGCCACACCGGCGCGTGCCGGGCAGGGCAGCTCCAGCCCGCGTCTGTTGTGGTGTAGTTCGGGAAGCCTGCTTCGTGCCTGTCAGACGATCTCGGGGTATCGTCGTGCTCCAGGGCCACGAAAGTAATTTCAAGCGCCATCCCGGGGTCCGGAAAGCCAGTGCCGATCGACGTAGCGCCGATCGGCTGCTGGTTTTCTTGAATCAGCAGTCAGAAGGGTACACGGTTCTTGCATCTTGAACACTTTTGGTCAGTTGTGTTTTATGGTGTAGTTCTGGGCTGCAACAGCAGCTCTAATCTCTACCCATCCAGCCTAAGGGACTGGCACTTCTTCCCAGCATCTTGAAGGTTTTAAGTTTTGTAGCAGCTTCTCGTATTTGTGCCGTCTCTGTGTGTCTGCGCCAGTGCCGCCGTCTCTGTGTGTTTGCGCCAGTGCCGCCGTCTCATAAGGGGCCGTGACGTTCGGCTCTCATTTTTCTGGGGTTGCAGTAGAGGCTCCTCGCCTCACCACTGCCTCCCCGCAGGTTATATTTATCGTTGCCGTCTCTGGTTCGGAGTCATTTTTGTTGTGGAGCATTTTTGGTGTTATTGCTGTCGGGTCGTCTATAATGTTGCGTGGAGCATCTGTCTAAGCACGTGCGCGTTTGGCTCGGAGCTGCTCTGCCCGGAGGTGTAGAGTCAGGAGCGGGCGGACTGAGTTTAGGAGTCCACGATTGATCTGTGGACACGTTATCCTGCGTAGGCAGAGGTTGTGCGGTCATCTGGGACGGAGTAGCCGTGGGCAGGGGAGCGGACAGTCCATTCCCCAGTGGTCTTTGGGACTCAATTAGACCTTCGTGTGGGATTCCTGAATAGAAAGCAGACCTGTAGAACGGTCAAGCTGTTGATAAGCTCCTGGGTAACTTGTTGAATACCTTGATTTCAGATGCAGAGGGACAACTCGGCACGAACGAGCGACGGAGGAGGCGAGCCGAGCGCCGTAAGCAAGCGGGTCTGTGCGTTGCGGGAGCAGGAAGCTGTGCCGTGTGGCTCTAGCTAAGTTTGGTCGTTTCTCTCTTTTCTAGGCGTGAAGCAAAGTGGAAAGCTGGGTATCGGCAGCGCAGCTCCTCTGGCAAGGTGAGCACGGAGCCGTGGTAGGGGCGAGCAGGAGCGTGGGGCCAGGGTTTCGTTCAAAGAGCTACAGTTCTTTGTTTCTCGCCGTCTGAGGCGTCACCAGCGATGAGGGTTTGTGACCGCGCCCGCGGCACGGAACGCCGTGGAACTAAGCGGGAGGCGGGTGTCGCGGAAGGGGTCGGAGTCTACCCCACGGCACCGTGTGCCGGCAAGGCTTAGCGAGCGTGTGCTTTCTCGTGTTCCTGTAGATGTTGAAGAGGAACCCGGCGACGCGGGAAGATCCCCGTTAGCGCGCGTGGCGTTTTCTTCCGTTGAAGATGGGTTCGGTCCCTCGGCCCTCTGAAAGCTAAGTGGAGGCACGGGGGCTGGGAAGGGGCCGGGAATCGCAGGGACGGGGGGTTTAGCTCCGCTAAGGGCAAGGGCCGTCCAGTAAGCAGGTGGGGCGGTGCATGGTGTCAAAGGGAAGATGTGCCTCGTGCCTTTATACTGTGCGCTCGCTCTGCTTAGCGAGCGTGTGTTTTCTTGTGTTGCTGTAGATGTTGAGGAGGAACCCGGTGATGCTGGAATATCCCTGTCAGCGCACGTGGCGTTTTCTTCTGTTGAAGACGGATTCAGTTTCTTGGCCCTCTGAAAGCTAAGTGGAGGCTGGGGGCCTGGGAAGGGGCTGAAAACTGCAGGGAGGGGGGTCGAGTTCCGTTCGGGGCAAGGGTTATCCGGGAACAGTCTCCCTTGGGCAGGTGAAGGGTCCAGGGAATTTCACAGCGCGATGCCAGCGTGCGCCGGGCAGGGCAGCTCCAGCCAACGTCTGCGTCGCTGTGTAGTTCGGGAAGCCTGCCTTGCGCCTGTGTGACGATCCTGGGGTCTCATCGCGTTCGAGGGACACAAAAGTTTACTCGGGTGCCATTCCGGGATCTGCAACGCCGGTGCCGATTGGCGTAGCACCAATTGGGTGCCGGTTCTGTCGTATCAGCAGTTGAAAGCGTGGCAGGTCCTTGCATTTTGGATGTTTCTGGTCAGTTGTGTGTTATGGCGTCGTTGAGGGCTGCGTTGGCAGCTCTGCTTTCTACCCATCCAGTCTTGGGGACTGGCACTTCCTCCCAGCATCTCGAAGCGTTTGCGCCAGTGCCGCCGTCTCTGTGTGTTTGCGCCAGTGCCGCCGTCTCTGTGTGTTTGCGCCAGTGCCGCCGTCTCTGTGTGTTTGCGCCAGTGCCGCCGTCTCTGTGTGTTTGCGCCAGTGCCGCCGTCTCTGTGTGTTTGCGCCAGTGCCGCCGTCTCTGTGTGTTTGCGCCAGTGCCGCCGTCTCTGTGTGTTTGCGCCAGTGCCGCCGTCTCTGTGTGTTTGCGCCAGTGCCGCCGTCTCTGTGTGTTTGCGCCAGTGCCGCCGTCTCTGTGTGTTTGCGCCAGTGCCGCCGTCTCTGTGTGTTTGCGCCAGTGCCGCCGTCTCATAAGAGGCCGTAACGTTCGGCTCTCATTTTTCTGGGGTTGCAGTAGAGGCTCCTCGCCTCCCCACTGCCTCCCCGCAGGTTATTTTTATCGTTGCCGTCTCTGGTTCGGAGTCATTTTTGTTGTGGAGCATTTTTGGTGTTATTGCTGTCGGGTCATCTATAATGTTGTGTGGAGCATCTGTCTAAGCACGTGTGCGTTTGGCTCGGAGCTGCTCTGCCCGGAGGTGTAGAGTCAGGAGCGGGCGGACTGAGTTTAGGAGTCCACGATTGATCTGTGGACACGTTATCCTGCGTAGGCAGAGGTTGTGCGGTCATCTGGGACGGAGTAGCCGTGGGCAGGGGAGCGGACAGTCCGTTCCCCAGCGGTCTTTGGGACTCAATTAGACCTTCTTGTGGGATTCCTGAATAGAAAGCAGACCTGTGGAATGGTCAAGCTGTTGATGAGCTCCTGGGTAACTTGTTGAATACCTTGGTTTCAGATGCAGAGGGACAATTCAGCACGAACGAGCGACAGAGGAGGCGAGCCGAGCGCTGTAAGCAAGGGGGTCTGTGCGTGGTGGGAGCAGGAAGCTGTGCTGTGTGGCTCTAGCTGAGTTTGGTCGTTTCTCTCTTTTCTAGGCATGAAGCAAAGTGGAAAGCTGGGTATCGGCAGCGCAGCTCCTCTGGCCAGGTGAGCACGGAGCCGTGGTAGGGGCGAGCAGGAGCGTGGGGCCAGGGTTTCGTTCAAAGAGCTACAGTTCTTTGTTTCTCGCCATCTGAGGCGTCACCAGCGATGAGGGTTTGTGACCGCGCCCGCGGCACGGAACGCCGTGGAACTAAGCGGGAGGCGGGTGTCGCGGAAGGGGTCGGAGTCTACCCCACGGCACCGTGTGCCGGCAAGGCTTAGCGAGCGTGTGCTTTCTCGTGTTCCTGTAGATGTTGAAGAGGAACCCGGCGACACGGGAAGATCCCCGTTAGCGCGTGGCGTTTTCTTCCGTTGAAGATGGGTTCGGTCCCTCGGCCCTCTGAAAGCTAAGTGGAGGCACGGGGGCTGGGAAGGGGCCGGGAATCGCAGGGACGGGGGGTTTAGCTCCGCTAAGGGCAAGGGCCGTCCAGTAAGCAGGTGGGGCGGTGCATGGTGTCAAAGGGAAGATGTGCCTCGTGCCTTTATACTGTGCGCTCGCTCTGCTTAGCGAGCGTGTGTTTTCTTGTGTTGCTGTAGATGTTGAGGAGGAACCCGGTGATGCTGGAATATCCCTGTCAGCGCACGTGGCGTTTTCTTCTGTTGAAGACGGATTCAGTTTCTTGGCCCTCTGAAAGCTAAGTGGAGGCTGGGGGCCTGGGAAGGGGCTGAAAACTGCAGGGAGGGGGGTCGAGTTCCGTTCGGGGCAAGGGTTATCCGGGAACAGTCTCCCTTGGGCAGGTGAAGGGTCCAGGGAATTTCACAGCGCGATGCCAGCGTGCGCCGGGCAGGGCAGCTCCAGCCAACGTCTGCGTCGCTGTGTAGTTCGGGAAGCCTGCCTTGCGCCTGTGTGACGATCCTGGCGTCTCATCGCGTTCGAGGGACACAAAAGTTTACTCGGGTGCCATTCCGGGATCTGCAACGCCGGTGCCGATTGGCGTAGCGCCAATTGGGTGCCGGTTCTGTCGTATCAGCAGTTGAAAGCGTGGCAGGTCCTTGCGTTTTGGATGTTTCTGGTCAGTTGTGTGTTATGGCGTCGTTGAGGGCTGCGTTGGCAGCTCTGCTTTCTACCCATCCAGTCTTGGAGACTGGCACTTCCTCCCAGCATCTCGAAGCGTTTGCGCCAGTGCCGCCGTCTCTGTGTGTTTGCGCCAGTGCCGCCGTCTCTGTGTGTTTGCGCCAGTGCCGCCGTCTCTGTGTGTTTGCGCCAGTGCCGCCGTCTCTGTGTGTTTGCGCCAGTGCCGCCGTCTCTGTGTGTTTGCGCCAGTGCCGCCGTCTCTGTGTGTTTGCGCCAGTGCCGCCGTCTCTGTGTGTTTGCGCCAGTGCCGCCGTCTCTGTGTGTTTGCGCCAGTGCCGCCGTCTCTGTGTGTTTGCGCCAGTGCCGCCGTCTCATAAGAGGCCGTAACGTTCGGCTCTCATTTTTCTGGGGTTGCAGTAGAGGCTCCTCGCCTCCCCACTGCCTCCCCGCAGGTTATTTTTATCGTTGCCGTCTCTGGTTCGGAGTCATTTTTGTTGTGGAGCATTTTTGGTGTTATTGCTGTCGGGTCATCTATAATGTTGTGTGGAGCATCTGTATAAGCACGTGCGTGTTTGGCTCGGAGCTGCTCTGCCCGGAGGTGTAGAGTCAGGAGCGGGCGGACTGAGTTTAGGAGTCCACGATTGATCTGTGGACACGTTATCCTGCGTAGGCAGAGGTTGTGCGGTCATCTGGGACGGAGTAGCCGTGGGCAGGGGAGCGGACAGTCCGTTCCCCAGCAGTCTTTGGGACTCAATTAGACCTTCTTGTGGGATTCCTGAATAGAAAGCAGACCTGTGGAATGGTCAAGCTGTTGATGAGCTCCTGGGTAACTTGTTGAATACCTTGGTTTCAGATGCAGAGGGACAACTCAGCACGAACAAGCGACGGAGGAGGCGAGCCGAGCGCCGTAAGCAAGGGGGTCTGTGCGTGGTGGGAGCAGGAAGCTGTGCCGTGTGGCTCTAGCTGAGTTTGGTCGTTTCTCTCTTTTCTAGGAGTGAAGCAAAGTGGAAAGCTGGGTATCGGCAGCGCAGCCCCTCTGGCAAGGTGAGCACGGAGCCGTGGTAGGGGCGAGCAGGAGCGTGGGGCCAGGGTTTCGTTCAAAGAGCTACAGTTCTTTGTTTCTCGCCGTCTGAGGCGTCACCAGCGATGAGGGTTTGTGACCGCGCCCGCGGCACGGAACGCCGTGGAACTAAGCGGGAGGCGGGTGTCGCGGAAGGGGTCGGAGTCTACCCCACGGCACCGTGTGCCGGCAAGGCTTAGCGAGCGTGTGCTTTCTCGTGTTCCTGTAGATGTTGAAGAGGAACCCGGCGACGCGGGAAGATCCCCGTTAGCGCGCGTGGCGTTTTCTTCCGTTGAAGATGGGTTCGGTCCCTCGGCCCTCTGAAAGCTAAGTGGAGGCACGGGGGCTGGGAAGGGGCCGGGAATCGCAGGGACGGGGGGTTTAGCTCCGCTAAGGGCAAGGGCCGTCCAGTAAGCAGGTGGGGCGGTGCATGGTGTCAAAGGGAAGATGTGCCTCGTGCCTTTATACTGTGCGCTCGCTCTGCTTAGCGAGCGTGTGTTTTCTTGTGTTGCTGTAGATGTTGAGGAGGAACCCGGTGATGCTGGAATATCCCTGTCAGCGCACGTGGCGTTTTCTTCTGTTGAAGACGGATTCAGTTTCTTGGCCCTCTGAAAGCTAAGTGGAGGCTGGGGGCCTGGGAAGGGGCTGAAAACTGCAGGGAGGGGGGTCGAGTTCCGTTCGGGGCAAGGGTTATCCGGGAACAGTCTCCCTTGGGCAGGTGAAGGGTCCAGGGAATTTCACAGCGCGATGCCAGCGTGCGCCGGGCAGGGCAGCTCCAGCCAACGTCTGCGTCGCTGTGTAGTTCGGGAAGCCTGCCTTGCGCCTGTGTGACGATCCTGGGGTCTCATCGCGTTCGAGGGACACAAAAGTTTACTCGGGTGCCATTCCGGGATCTGCAACGCCGGTGCCGATTGGCGTAGCGCCAATTGGGTGCCGGTTCTGTCGTATCAACAGTTGAAAGCGTGGCAGGTCCTTGCGTTTTGGATGTTTCTGGTCAGTTGTGTGTTATGGCGTCGTTGAGGGCTGCGTTGGCAGCTCTGCTTTCTACCCATCCAGTCTTGGGGACTGGCACCTCTTCCCAGCATCTCGAAGCGTTTGCGCCAGTGCCGCCATCTCTGTGTGTTTTGCGCCAGTGCCGCCGTCTCTGTGTGTTTTGCGCCAGTGCCGCCGTCTCTGTGTGTTTTGCGCCAGTGCCGCCGTCTCTGTGTGTTTTGCGCCAGTGCCGCCGTCTCTGTGTGTTTTGCGCCAGTGCCGCCGTCTCTGTGTGTTTTGCGCCAGTGCCGCCGTCTCTGTGTGTTTTGCGCCAGTGCCGCCGTCTCTGTGTGTTTTGCGCCAGTGCCGCCGTCTCTGTGTGTTTTGCGCCAGTGCCGCCGTCTCGTAAGGGGCCCTGACTTTTGGCTCCTTTTTTTCTGGGGTTGTAGTGGAGGCTCCTTGTACACCACTGCCTCCCTGCAGGTTCTTTTGATCGATGTGTGTCTGGTTTGGAGTCATTGTCATCGTCGGGTGTTGGTGGCGTTGCCATCGTGTCGTCTATAATGCTCTGTGGAGCGTCTGTCTGAGCGGGTGCGCATTTGGCTCGGAGCCGCTCTGCCCGGACGCGTGCAGTCGGGGGCGGGTGGACCGAGGTCTAGGAGTCCATGGTTAATATGCTGACGTGTTCAATTGCGTAGGCAGAGGTCGTGCAGTAATGTGGGATGGAGTAGCTGTGGGCAGGGGAGTCAAGAGTCCTTTTAGTGGTGTTTTGCTGTTGTTACTAAGGACATTGTTGACTAGCGTTTTCTGTGGTCTGCTGGTTTTCCAGAGATGAATTGTGTTTTAATGATTTTTTTTTTTTTCTTTGCAGGTGATCACGTTGTCAATACGAGTCCGTTACTTGTAAAAAGGCATTTTGTTAGGCTATGTAACACTCAGTTATAGCCTTTTTTTGATGGTAACAAAAGCAGCTACAGACTCTGATCAGCACTCGTGAGATAAGGCCCGCTTTACACTTTTGTGAAGAACTAGTTTTATTTCAGTGAAAATGCCACATTTGAGGCTGGCAGGAAGCTCCTACGAATAGTAAACAATATCTACGGCTGCAAGGAGCCAAGTCCGGTCTGAGATCAGCGCAGAGGATCTACCGAGAAGCAGGAAGACCAGACTCGGCTCTTGCTACTGGATTGAATCACAATGTAGAGGGGTGGGTGAATAGTTTGTAAGGGTATAAATACCCAGGGATTTCTAAACTTGGCCAGGATTTTAGCAGCAGCAGCAGCCCCGGTCAGCCTTCCTGCCGTACCGTTCTGTTCGGTTATTTATTTTCACGGTTTTTGCCTCATCAACCCACCCGTCCCCACGTCCACGGAAGGGAGGTAGGGATGTTGAGGTGTAGAGCGATGCGATTCTGAAAATCAGGCTGAGTGATATAAGGAATGAGTTGTAAACACACAATCCTTTGGCCTTATGGAAATGTAATATTTTAGGTGTTTTCCCTATCCTCCGTGAGTCTGGGAGCCAAACCGTAGATCCAGCGCGGTGCTACGTTTGGATCCAGCCGCACACAGTCTTCCGTCCGGGGAGGAGTTTAGAAAGCGAGGGGGTCCGTTCTGAACCTCACGACTCAACGGAAAGGCCTCCCTCTAGCCTTTGGCATCTACTGTCCACGTAGAAATTACTCTGAATCAAGTTCCAGCCGATTTTGATCGTCATATTTTGTCCACTTAGCAAGCGATAGCGTCCCTCGCCATCGCATCGCACGACGTCACAGCGCGAGCGATCCGACGCCGCTCTCGGTCGGCCGCGCCCCGAGTTGGTTAACCGAGACGAAGCGACGTCGGCGGGGTCGCGGGCGTCATCGGTGCTTAGTCGGCGCTTAGCGACGGAGACGCGGGGCGAGTTTGAGTTCCGGATCGTCAGAGGAACCGACTTGTGGTAACTGCCACGATTGGGAAGCCACGGAGGAATAGGTCACCGTGGTCAAGAACTGTACGAAGGACGGCAAGGGAATTAAGTCCAAACTCTTTTCCCGTTCCGACAATTAGCTTGAGACACATACTTAAAAGGGTCGGTGCGGCGGATGACGCGCAGCACGTTCGGGTAGCGTGAACCCTCGAGCGAACGTGGCTCGGGGTTTTAGTTATTTGTCCTCGGAGGTTCAAATTTTTTTCCCTTTTCAGGTAAATTCCGAAGGTAAAGAATAAGAGAGTCCTAGCTGGGGGGTTTTATCCCCCCCGCCCCGTCCGGGTTTTTTTTCCCCGTTCCCGGCGGCTCCGAGAGGCGACGTTCGTCGCCAACGTGCGGACCGAGGTCCGGCCGGGAGCGGGGTTTCGCCGGGCGGGGCGAGTTTAGAGGGCGCCGGGAACGGCGTTTCCGAGGGGCGACGCGGAGACGGGGCGCAGGCACGGGGCGAGAAGGGCAGAGCATGGGTGCAGTGTGACGGTGCGGTGGTGTCGGTAGGGGAATGGGTGGTGCGTTAGAGTAGTGTGATGTGGTAATATTGTGTTTTGGGGTTGTAGTTACTTGTTATTGCAGGTTAATGGTTTTTGCATTTCAGTTAAATGTCTAATTTAAAATAGAATAAAAAAACCCCAGCCGGGGGATTTTTTTTTCCGTTCCCCCGGCTGGGTTTTTTTTTCCCCGGTCCCGGCCGCTCAGCGAGGCGACGTTCATCGCCAAGGTTCGGACGTGGGCGCCCGTCGGGCCGGGGTTTTGGCAGGCAGGGTCATATTGGAGGCTTCCGGGAACGGCGTTCCCGAGGGGCCACGGCACAGGGCGAGAAGGGCCGTGGCGCGAGCGTGCGGCGGTGTCGGTCGGCGTACGAGCGGTGTGTTTAGCTGAGTGATTAGGAATGATTGCGTTTTGGTCCTGTATTTGTTTCTTTGCAGGTTAATGGTTTTTTCTTTTCAGCTAAATTTTAAATTTAAAATAGAATAAAAAAACCCCAGCCGGGGGATTTTTTTTTCCATTACCCCGGCTGGGTTTTTTTTTCCCCGGTCCCGGCCGCTCAGCGAGGCGACATTCATCGCCAAGGTTAGGCCGCGGGCGCCCGTCGGGCCGGGGTTTTGGCAGGCAGGGTCATATTGGAGGCTTCCGGGAACGGCGTTCCCGAGGGGCGACGGGGTCACGGCACAGGGCGAGAAGGGCCGCGGCGCGAGCGTGCGGCGGTGTCTGTAGGCGTATGAGCGGTGTGTTTAGCTGAGTGCCGTGGAATGATTGCGTTTTGGTCCTGTATTTGTTTCTTTGCAGGTTAATGGTTTTTTCTTCTCAGCTAAATTTTAAATTTAAATTAGAATAAAAAAACCCCAGCCGGGGGATTTTTTTTTTCGTTCCCCTGGCTGGGTTTTTTTTTCCCCGGTCCCGGCCGCTCAGCGAGGCGACGTTCATCGCCAAGGTTCGGACGCGGGCGCCCGTCGGGCCGGGGTTTTGGCAGGCAGGGTCATATTGGAGGCTTCCGGGAACGGCGTTCCCGAGGGGCGATGCGGAGACGGGGTCACGGCACAGGGGGTGAAGGGCCGTGGCGCGAGCGTGCGGCGGTGTCTGTAGGCGTATGAGCGGTGTGGTTAGCTGAGTGATGTGGAATGAATCTGTTTTGGTCCTGTATTTGTTTCTTTGCAGGTTAATGGTTTTTTCTTTTCAGCTAAATTTTAAATTTAAAATAGAATAAAAAAACCCCAGCTGGGGGATTTTTTTTTTCCGTTCCCCCGGCTGGGTTTTTTTTTCCCCGGTCCCGGCCGCTCAGCGAGGCGACGTTCATCGCCAAGGTTAGGCCGCGGGCGCCCATGGGGCCGGGGTTTTGGCAGGCAGGGTCACATTTGAGGCTTCCGGGAACGGCGTTCCCGAGGGGCCGCGAGGAGACGGGGTCCCGGCACACCGGGAGAACCGGGGCGGTGCGAGCGTGTGGCGGTGTCTGTAGGCGTATGAGCGGTGTGTTTAGCTGAGTGCCGTGGAATGATTGCGTTTCGGTCCTGTATTTGTTTCTTTGCAGGTTAAAGGTTTTTTCTTTTCAGCTAAATTTAAAATAGAATAAAAAAACCCCAGCCGGGGGATTTTTTTTTCCGTTCCCCCGGCTGGGTTTTTTTTTCCCCGGTCCCGGCCGCTCAGCGAGGCGATGTTCATCGCCAAGGTTAGGCCGCGGGCGCCCATCGGGCCGGGGTTTTGCCAGGCAGGGTCATATTGGAGGCTTCCGGGAACGGCGTTCCCGAGGGGCCGCGAGGAGACGGGGTCCAGGCACACCGGGAGAACCGGGGCGGTGCGAGCGTGCGGCGGTGTCTGTAGGCGTATGAGTGGTGTGTTTAGCTGAGTGCCGTGGAATGAATGTGTTTTGGTCCTGTATTTGTTTCTTTGCAGGTTAATAGTTTTTTCTTTAAGCTAAGTTTAAAATTCAAAATAGAATAAAAAAACTCCAGCTGGGGGTTTTTCTTGTTTCCCCTGGCTGGGTTTTTTTTTTTCCTCCCGGTCCCGGTCTCTCCACGAGGTGACGTTCATTGCTGAAGTTAGGATGTGGGTTGGGCTGAGATTGGGGTTTAGGCAGGCAGGGAGCGTTTAGAGCCTCCTGGGAACGGTGTTCCTGAGGGGTGACGTGGATGTTGGGTGAGGGTGTCAGCTGGGGGAATGGTTGCTGTGTGAGTGTGTGGTGGGTTTGGTATCTGAGTGCGTGGTGTGGTGTAGCTGTGTGATCTGGTATGATTGTGGTTTGGGGTTGTATGTTTTATTTTCTAGGGTGAAAATGGACAAAGAAAAAAATTCAATTAGATTATTAAAACACCAGCCAGGGGATTCCTTTCCCACGTTTCCATCCACCGCCTTCAGCAGTGTGTTTTAGTCCAGGTCCACTGAGCTTGGTCTAGTAAAGTTAATTGCCAAAGTTCATATTCAGGTCAGTCTGGGACGGTGGTTTCAGAGGCAGGGTTTTTGTTGAGGATCCCAGGAACAGCCTTTCTGGTGACACCTGTTCTTCATAGTGGCCACGGTCGGTCCTTGTTTGGACGCTCGTTTAGGGAGAGGTCCAGGAAGGCGTTTGCAATCGGCCTAGGAGTAGCGTGAGTAAATGGCCGAGGACAGGGACAGGGTTGAAATAGAAGCGTGTTATCCTCTGTAACGGGATGTGAGAAAAGCTCTGAAAAAGGTCACTTGGGTTTTCTGTGTTCTGTTGTAATTGCAATATCTCCAATGTGTTCTAAATAATTTTAATGCCTTGAATGTGGTCTCATTGTAATACCCTGAAAGTGTAATGAAGGTGCGCGTTTGATGTTTGGCACGTCAATTTTGACAAAACGACGTAAAAGAGTCATAACGGTGACGAGTCCGATCTGCCGCGCGCTCAAACGTACACGCGAACCGAGAGTTTGTTTAACGCTTGCCGTTTGGTGAGAAATTCTGTAACGGGTCTGTACCGGAAGTAATGATTTTCTCTTTAGCCTTTTGCCGTGTGATGCATTATGTCTAAAAGCTGTAATAAGGAAGAGTTTTTCATGTTATGGGAATTGTGATTATGGAACAGTCTTTAGAAAACCAATTTGTCACTTGTTGGCTCATGTCAAATAAAGAGTTAGTTATGATGTTTTACTATGTGGTTTGAGGAGGTTAGTTCTACCTCCGGGCCATCACAAAGGTAATAAAGCAGACACGCCTTTTTGTCGTCCAGTGTCTTTTTTTGGTCTGAGTGGAGTGATAGGTTGATGTTTTGTGCACGTACCTGAGTTTGAGAGAGTGTAGTTTGTGACCAGGAGCGTGCACTGCACTTTGTCTCTGTCTTGTGTTGTGCGTGTGCTGGACTTTGTCTTGTGTTGTGGGTGTGCTGGACTTTGTCTCTGTCTTGTGTTGTGCGCGTGCTGGACTTTGTCTCTGTCTTGTGTTGTGTGTGTTAGACTTTGTTTCTTTTTCTGTGTGTGTGTTGGAGTTTGAGTGGACTGATTGTTCAGGTTGAATGTATTTGAGTGTTTTTACTCTAGAGTTTTTATTGGATGGCAGGTAGAAGTACTTGGTTTATTCCATAAACTACGGTATTTGATTTTTTAGGTGCAGCAGTAGGGCTTTGGATGCTTTAGGGGAGTTATAAAAAAAAAAAGTACCCAATCTATGTACTCCCCCTGAGCATCCAAAGCCCTACTGCTGCACAAAACTTATTATTTTTATTCTTTTTCTTATACAAATGAAACAAGCACATCTAGCCCTAAACCACAACACTTCCATGACCAGGGAAAATACTCAATAATTAACATAAAAAACAAATCAACAATTACTGACTACTCCCAATAATAATGGAAATTATTACCCAATTATGCAAATGAGCCAATGAAATATGCAAATTAGGTAAAAAATTTTGTTTCACACCACACACAACAAAAAAAAACACACAAAATACAACAAAAACATCAAAAAAAAACCAAAAACATAAAATAAACAAATACAACATCAACAAAACAATAAAAAAAACAAAACTCCAAATTAAATAACAACACACAACAAACCAAAAAAAAACAACACACTACACAACACATAACACACAAAAAAAACGAAAAATTAAACTTAAAAAAACAAAAACAAAATCAAAAACCTAAAAAACAACACATAAACATAAAACAAAAACTAAAAAAAAAACAAATTACAAAAACAAACACAAAAAATATTAAAAAAAACCAAAATCCACCAAAAACTCAAGAAAAAAAAAATACAACAAAAAATACACAAACATAAATTAAAACACACATTAAACAAAACAAAAAAACAAAAAAAAACTAAAAACAAACCATAACACAAAAAACAAAAACACAAAAAACACAATTTACAGAAACACCAGTCACAAAAACACGAAAAAACAATCAAACAATAAAACAACAAAGAAAATATACAAAAACAAACAACAAAAAACAAAAAACATTACAACAACAAAATGAAAACATGAATAAAACCTGAACTGAAAACTTAACATTTACTAAAAAACACAGACCAAGAACAACATCACAAAAACACAACAAAAAACAAAAACAATACAACTTGCATCACATCCACAACTAAAACAAAAAAATAAAATGACATGTAACAAAAACACTCAATACACCACACACAAAACAACTTCACAAAACACAACGATCACAACAACCAATATCAAAAAATACACTGATTACTACAGAAACTACCAAAATCAAAAAAAATAAAAAAAACTCTAAAAAACATACGAACACAACAAACATAGCTCAACTGAAACAATAAAAAATACAAACAAAACAAACTAAAATCACACTACATAACTCACTACAACAACACCACCAGACCAAAAAATAACATACTATAACTAACTCCTATATAAAAACATAAAAACACAGCACATCATAAATAAAACCAAACAAAAACATCACAACAAATACTATACTACCAACACATAAACATGACAGCTAATACCATATAACACCAATACACTAACACACAACAACTGCTCAAAAAACTATACTACAAAGTAGACTTAAAAAATAAAGAACAAAAAAACCAATACAATACTATAAAATACACAATACAATAAAAAGCACAGTCCAAAAAACCCAAAAAACAAATTACAAACAACAACACAACAACAAATACACATACAGTAACACAATACACAACAAATAAATACACACTTACCAATTACCATAAAAACTATACAACAACTAACAAGACAAGACAAAATTGCAATACATACAACAGAACAACCAAAATTACAAATAAAAATACAGATAATGCGACAATATACAAAACAACTCACACTACAACTTAAATTTAAAATAAGGACACAACATACAGTACAAGTCACTACACAAGTTACAACTACACTACACATTACAATACAATTCAGACAACAACTTAAATGAAACAAACAACCTAAATGACAAGTACACTATACACTCACATCTGCAAAGTTAACACTTAGGACTTACAAATTGGAACAGACAAGTGACTACTTAGAAATAAAAAATAACAACAAACAACTAAAAAGACAAAAGTCATAACTCAAAACTAACTATTTACCATTTGCATCACAACCTACAGAGTTGAAAATTCACAGTTCACAGATCAAAATACAACATATTGAACACATAACACTACAAAATAAATTGACATTACAACTTCCATTAACAGTAAGGACTAAAGTACAGAATACAGAACAATTTACAAAAAAACGTACAATACATGTTAAAATACAGCTTACACTACAATACACTGTTACAATAAAACTTAGGAAACACATGAGGGTACATCTTACAATACAGCATAAAGTATAGCATACAGTAAAAACTATAGTTACATTTACAAGAAAGATACATATCAGAATACAGGTTACAGTACACATTAGGATACAGGTTAAGAAACAGGTTGACATTAGGGTTACGGTGACAGTTACAGTTAGGGTACAAATTACTATTACAGTACGAGTTACGTTACGACTTACGGAACGGGTTAGGGTACGGGTTAGGTTTAGGGTACGGGTTACGGTTAGGGTACGGGTTAGGGTACAGGTTAGGGTACAGGTTAGGGTACGGGTTAGGGTACGGGTTAGGGTACGGGTTAGGGTACGGGTTAGGGTTAGGGTTAGGGTTAAGGTACGGGTTAGGGTACGGGTTAGGGTACGGGTTAGGGTACGGGTTAGGGTTAGGGTTAGGGTTAGGGTTAGGGTTAGGGTTAGGGTTAGGGTTAGGGTTAGGGTTAGGGTACGGGTTAGGGTTAGGGTACGGGTTAGGGTTAGGGTTAGGGTTAGGGTTAGGGTTAGGGTTAGGGTACGGGTTAGGGTTAGGGTTAGGGTACGGGTTAGGGTTAGGGTTAGGGTTAGGGTTAGGGTTAGGGTTAGGGTTAGGGTACGGGTTAGGGTTAGGGTTAGGGTACGGGTTAGGGTTAGGGTTAGGGTACGGGTTAGGGTTAGGGTTAGGGTTAGGGTTAGGGTTAGGGTTAGGGTTAGGGTTAGGGTTAGGGTTAGGGTTAGGGTTAGGGTTAGGGTTAGGGTTAGGGTTAGGGTTAGGGTTAGGGTTAGGGTTAGGGTTAGGGTTAGGGTTAGGGTTAGGGTTAGGGTTAGGGTTAGGGTTAGGGTTAGGGTTAGGGTTAGGGTTAGGGTTAGGGTTAGGGTTAGGGTTAGGGTTAGGGTTAGGGTTAGGGTTAGGGTTAGGGTTAGGGTTAGGGTTAGGGTTAGGGTTAGGGTTAGGGTTAGGGTTAGGGTTAGGGTTAGGGTTAGGGTTAGGGTTAGGGTTAGGGTTAGGGTTAGGGTTAGGGTTAGGGTTAGGGTTAGGGTTAGGGTTAGGGTTAGGGTTAGGGTTAGGGTTAGGGTTAGGGTTAGGGTTAGGGTTAGGGTTAGGGTTAGGGTTAGGGTTAGGGTTAGGGTTAGGGTTAGGGTTAGGGTTAGGGTTAGGGTTAGGGTTAGGGTTAGGGTTAGGGTTAGGGTTAGGGTTAGGGTTAGGGTTAGGGTTAGGGTTAGGGTTAGGGTTAGGGTTAGGGTTAGGGTTAGGGTTAGGGTTAGGGTTAGGGTTAGGGTTAGGGTTAGGGTTAGGGTTAGGGTTAGGGTTAGGGTTAGGGTTAGGGTTAGGGTTAGGGTTAGGGTTAGGGTTAGGGTTAGGGTTAGGGTTAGGGTTAGGGTTAGGGTTAGGGTTAGGGTTAGGGTTAGGGTTAGGGTTAGGGTTAGGGTTAGGGTTAGGGTTAGGGTTAGGGTTAGGGTTAGGGTTAGGGTTAGGGTTAGGGTTAGGGTTAGGGTTAGGGTTAGGGTTAGGGTTAGGGTTAGGGTTAGGGTTAGGGTTAGGGTTAGGGTTAGGGTTAGGGTTAGGGTTAGGGTTAGGGTTAGGGTTAGGGTTAGGGTTAGGGTTAGGGTTAGGGTTAGGGTTAGGGTTAGGGTTAGGGTTAGGGTTAGGGTTAGGGTTAGGGTTAGGGTTAGGGTTAGGGTTAGGGTTAGGGTTAGGGTTAGGGTTAGGGTTAGGGTTAGGGTTAGGGTTAGGGTTAGGGTTAGGGTTAGGGTTAGGGTTAGGGTTAGGGTTAGGGTTAGGGTTAGGGTTAGGGTTAGGGTTAGGGTTAGGGTTAGGGTTAGGGTTAGGGTTAGGGTTAGGGTTAGGGTTAGGGTTAGGGTTAGGGTTAGGGTTAGGGTTAGGGTTAGGGTTAGGGTTAGGGTTAGGGTTAGGGTTAGGGTTAGGGTTAGGGTTAGGGTTAGGGTTAGGGTTAGGGTTAGGGTTAGGGTTAGGGTTAGGGTTAGGGTTAGGGTTAGGGTTAGGGTTAGGGTTAGGGTTAGGGTTAGGGTTAGGGTTAGGGTTAGGGTTAGGGTTAGGGTTAGGGTTAGGGTTAGGGTTAGGGTTAGGGTTAGGGTTAGGGTTAGGGTTAGGGTTAGGGTTAGGGTTAGGGTTAGGGTTAGGGTTAGGGTTAGGGTTAGGGTTAGGGTTAGGGTTAGGGTTAGGGTTAGGGTTAGGGTTAGGGTTAGGGTTAGGGTTAGGGTTAGGGTTAGGGTTAGGGTTAGGGTTAGGGTTAGGGTTAGGGTTAGGGTTAGGGTTAGGGTTAGGGTTAGGGTTAGGGTTAGGGTTAGGGTTAGGGTTAGGGTTAGGGTTAGGGTTAGGGTTAGGGTTAGGGTTAGGGTTAGGGTTAGGGTTAGGGTTAGGGTTAGGGTTAGGGTTAGGGTTAGGGTTAGGGTTAGGGTTAGGGTTAGGGTTAGGGTTAGGGTTAGGGTTAGGGTTAGGGTTAGGGTTAGGGTTAGGGTTAGGGTTAGGGTTAGGGTTAGGGTTAGGGTTAGGGTTAGGGTTAGGGTTAGGGTTAGGGTTAGGGTTAGGGTTAGGGTTAGGGTTAGGGTTAGGGTTAGGGTTAGGGTTAGGGTTAGGGTTAGGGTTAGGGTTAGGGTTAGGGTTAGGGTTAGGGTTAGGGTTAGGGTTAGGGTTAGGGTTAGGGTTAGGGTTAGGGTTAGGGTTAGGGTTAGGGTTAGGGTTAGGGTTAGGGTTAGGGTTAGGGTTAGGGTTAGGGTTAGGGTTAGGGTTAGGGTTAGGGTTAGGGTTAGGGTTAGGGTTAGGGTTAGGGTTAGGGTTAGGGTTAGGGTTAGGGTTAGGGTTAGGGTTAGGGTTAGGGTTAGGGTTAGGGTTAGGGTTAGGGTTAGGGTTAGGGTTAGGGTTAGGGTTAGGGTTAGGGTTAGGGTTAGGGTTAGGGTTAGGGTTAGGGTTAGGGTTAGGGTTAGGGTTAGGGTTAGGGTTAGGGTTAGGGTTAGGGTTAGGGTTAGGGTTAGGGTTAGGGTTAGGGTTAGGGTTAGGGTTAGGGTTAGGGTTAGGGTTAGGGTTAGGGTTAGGGTTAGGGTTAGGGTTAGGGTTAGGGTTAGGGTTAGGGTTAGGGTTAGGGTTAGGGTTAGGGTTAGGGTTAGGGTTAGGGTTAGGGTTAGGGTTAGGGTTAGGGTTAGGGTTAGGGTTAGGGTTAGGGTTAGGGTTAGGGTTAGGGTTAGGGTTAGGGTTAGGGTTAGGGTTAGGGTTAGGGTTAGGGTTAGGGTTAGGGTTAGGGTTAGGGTTAGGGTTAGGGTTAGGGTTAGGGTTAGGGTTAGGGTTAGGGTTAGGGTTAGGGTTAGGGTTAGGGTTAGGGTTAGGGTTAGGGTTAGGGTTAGGGTTAGGGTTAGGGTTAGGGTTAGGGTTAGGGTTAGGGTTAGGGTTAGGGTTAGGGTTAGGGTTAGGGTTAGGGTTAGGGTTAGGGTTAGGGTTAGGGTTAGGGTTAGGGTTAGGGTTAGGGTTAGGGTTAGGGTTAGGGTTAGGGTTAGGGTTAGGGTTAGGGTTAGGGTTAGGGTTAGGGTTAGGGTTAGGGTTAGGGTTAGGGTTAGGGTTAGGGTTAGGGTTAGGGTTAGGGTTAGGGTTAGGGTTAGGGTTAGGGTTAGGGTTAGGGTTAGGGTTAGGGTTAGGGTTAGGGTTAGGGTTAGGGTTAGGGTTAGGGTTAGGGTTAGGGTTAGGGTTAGGGTTAGGGTTAGGGTTAGGGTTAGGGTTAGGGTTAGGGTTAGGGTTAGGGTTAGGGTTAGGGTTAGGGTTAGGGTTAGGGTTAGGGTTAGGGTTAGGGTTAGGGTTAGGGTTAGGGTTAGGGTTAGGGTTAGGGTTAGGGTTAGGGTTAGGGTTAGGGTTAGGGTTAGGGTTAGGGTTAGGGTTAGGGTTAGGGTTAGGGTTAGGGTTAGGGTTAGGGTTAGGGTTAGGGTTAGGGTTAGGGTTAGGGTTAGGGTTAGGGTTAGGGTTAGGGTTAGGGTTAGGGTTAGGGTTAGGGTTAGGGTTAGGGTTAGGGTTAGGGTTAGGGTTAGGGTTAGGGTTAGGGTTAGGGTTAGGGTTAGGGTTAGGGTTAGGGTTAGGGTTAGGGTTAGGGTTAGGGTTAGGGTTAGGGTTAGGGTTAGGGTTAGGGTTAGGGTTAGGGTTAGGGTTAGGGTTAGGGTTAGGGTTAGGGTTAGGGTTAGGGTTAGGGTTAGGGTTAGGGTTAGGGTTAGGGTTAGGGTTAGGGTTAGGGTTAGGGTTAGGGTTAGGGTTAGGGTTAGGGTTAGGGTTAGGGTTAGGGTTAGGGTTAGGGTTAGGGTTAGGGTTAGGGTTAGGGTTAGGGTTAGGGTTAGGGTTAGGGTTAGGGTTAGGGTTAGGGTTAGGGTTAGGGTTAGGGTTAGGGTTAGGGTTAGGGTTAGGGTTAGGGTTAGGGTTAGGGTTAGGGTTAGGGTTAGGGTTAGGGTTAGGGTTAGGGTTAGGGTTAGGGTTAGGGTTAGGGTTAGGGTTAGGGTTAGGGTTAGGGTTAGGGTTAGGGTTAGGGTTAGGGTTAGGGTTAGGGTTAGGGTTAGGGTTAGGGTTAGGGTTAGGGTTAGGGTTAGGGTTAGGGTTAGGGTTAGGGTTAGGGTTAGGGTTAGGGTTAGGGTTAGGGTTAGGGTTAGGGTTAGGGTTAGGGTTAGGGTTAGGGTTAGGGTTAGGGTTAGGGTTAGGGTTAGGGTTAGGGTTAGGGTTAGGGTTAGGGTTAGGGTTAGGGTTAGGGTTAGGGTTAGGGTTAGGGTTAGGGTTAGGGTTAGGGTTAGGGTTAGGGTTAGGGTTAGGGTTAGGGTTAGGGTTAGGGTTAGGGTTAGGGTTAGGGTTAGGGTTAGGGTTAGGGTTAGGGTTAGGGTTAGGGTTAGGGTTAGGGTTAGGGTTAGGGTTAGGGTTAGGGTTAGGGTTAGGGTTAGGGTTAGGGTTAGGGTTAGGGTTAGGGTTAGGGTTAGGGTTAGGGTTAGGGTTAGGGTTAGGGTTAGGGTTAGGGTTAGGGTTAGGGTTAGGGTTAGGGTTAGGGTTAGGGTTAGGGTTAGGGTTAGGGTTAGGGTTAGGGTTAGGGTTAGGGTTAGGGTTAGGGTTAGGGTTAGGGTTAGGGTTAGGGTTAGGGTTAGGGTTAGGGTTAGGGTTAGGGTTAGGGTTAGGGTTAGGGTTAGGGTTAGGGTTAGGGTTAGGGTTAGGGTTAGGGTTAGGGTTAGGGTTAGGGTTAGGGTTAGGGTTAGGGTTAGGGTTAGGGTTAGGGTTAGGGTTAGGGTTAGGGTTAGGGTTAGGGTTAGGGTTAGGGTTAGGGTTAGGGTTAGGGTTAGGGTTAGGGTTAGGGTTAGGGTTAGGGTTAGGGTTAGGGTTAGGGTTAGGGTTAGGGTTAGGGTTAGGGTTAGGGTTAGGGTTAGGGTTAGGGTTAGGGTTAGGGTTAGGGTTAGGGTTAGGGTTAGGGTTAGGGTTAGGGTTAGGGTTAGGGTTAGGGTTAGGGTTAGGGTTAGGGTTAGGGTTAGGGTTAGGGTTAGGGTTAGGGTTAGGGTTAGGGTTAGGGTTAGGGTTAGGGTTAGGGTTAGGGTTAGGGTTAGGGTTAGGGTTAGGGTTAGGGTTAGGGTTAGGGTTAGGGTTAGGGTTAGGGTTAGGGTTAGGGTTAGGGTTAGGGTTAGGGTTAGGGTTAGGGTTAGGGTTAGGGTTAGGGTTAGGGTTAGGGTTAGGGTTAGGGTTAGGGTTAGGGTTAGGGTTAGGGTTAGGGTTAGGGTTAGGGTTAGGGTTAGGGTTAGGGTTAGGGTTAGGGTTAGGGTTAGGGTTAGGGTTAGGGTTAGGGTTAGGGTTAGGGTTAGGGTTAGGGTTAGGGTTAGGGTTAGGGTTAGGGTTAGGGTTAGGGTTAGGGTTAGGGTTAGGGTTAGGGTTAGGGTTAGGGTTAGGGTTAGGGTTAGGGTTAGGGTTAGGGTTAGGGTTAGGGTTAGGGTTAGGGTT